>NW_027189195.1:246478-375067 GCF_040958095.1 Procambarus clarkii
TCGTGATACTACATGAAATAGTATCGAAATATTGGTAAAAATGAATATATTTTCGTAATATCAAACTACATGAATTACGTTAAAAAGTCACTATTTTACCATATTTGAGGATTTTAACTTCAAAATTAAGAGCGAGGTTTCGTATTATTTAGATCCAAGGAAAGACATATGACAATGTTGTTTTCAATACAAATGATAAAACCAATGTGTTTTCATTAGAATTAACTAAAATGTTCATGATTTTCCGTTTATATTACCGATGGAAGATGTACACGTAAAACCGCTCTAATCCGGCTGAAACGTCGATATATGCAATAAAAACAGAACTTCTCCCCTTTTCAATATCTTACTCAGTATTTTAACGAGAAACAAATAGTTGATTGAAAATGAAGTATTTAAGGTTATTATCTAATCAATTATGTGTTTGCATCATTTTTATCGTATATATAATGAATTATTACCCATAAACTGAAAATTCACAAAAACGTGGAAAACGGCAAAATATTGCCTAATTCGATGATATTCTGTTTAAATCACATAGAAAAAAAGGGGATGATAAACGTCAAAATATTGTTAAATTCGATGATTTTTCGTACGAAACAAAATGCAAGAAAACTTGCTTAAAATGCAATATTATGCGACATTCTGAGATTTGAAGGCCAAATCCGATATCGTGATACAACATGAAATAGTATCGAAATATTGGTAAAAATGAATATATTTTCGTAATATCAAACTACATGAATAACGTTAAAAAGTCACTATTTTACCATATTTGAGGATTTTAACTTCAAATCATAGAGCGAGGTTTCGTATTATTTAGATCCAAGAAAAGACATATGACAATGTTGTTTCCAATACAAATGATAAAACCAATGTGTTTTCATTAGAATTAACTAAAATGTTCATGATTTTCCGTTTATATTACCGATGGAAGATGTACACGTAAAACCGCTTTAATCCGGCTGAAACGTCGATATATGCAATAAAAACAGAACTTCTCCCCTTTTCAATATCTTACTCAGTATTTTAACGAGAAACAAATAGTTGATTGAAAATGAAGTATTTAAGGTTATTATCTAATCAATTATGTGTTTGCATCATTTTTATCGTATATATAATGAATTATTACCCATAAACTGAAAATTCACAAAAACGTGGAAAACGGCAAATTATTGCCTAATTCGATAATATTTTGTTTAAATCACATAGAGAAAAAGGGGATGATAAACGTCAAAATATTGTTAAATTCGATGATTTTTCGTACGAAACAAAATGCAAGAAAACTTGCTTAAAATGCAATATTATGCGACATTCTGAGATTTGAAGGCCAAATCAGATATCGTGATACTAGATGAAACAGTATCGAAATATTGGTAAAAATGAATATATTTTCGTAATATCAAACTACATGAATAACGTTAAAAAGTCTCTATGTTACCATATTTGAGGATTTTAACTTCAAATCATAGAACGAGGTTTCGTATTATTTAGATCCAAGAAAAGACATATGACAATGTTGTTTCCAATACAAATGATAAAACCAATGTGTTTTCATTAGAATTAACTAAAATGTTCATGATTTTCCGTTTATATTACCGATGGAAGATGAACACGTAAAACCGCTCTAATCCGGCTGAAACGTCGATATATGCAATAAAAACAGAACTTCTCCCCTTTTCAATATCTTACTCAGTATTTTAACAAGAAACAAATAGTTGATTGAAAATGAAGTATTTAAGGTTATTATCTAATCAATTATGTGTTTGCATCATTTTTATCGTATATATAATGAATTATTACCCATAAACTGAAAATTCACAAAAACGTGGAAAACGGCAAGATATTGCCTAATTCGATGATATTTTATTTAAATCACACAGAGGAAAAGGGGATGATAAACGTCAAAATATTGTTAAATTCGATGATTTTTCGTACGAAACAAAATGCAAGAAAACTTGCTTAAAATGCAATATTATGCGACATTCTGAGTTTTGAAGGCCAAATCAGATATCGTGATACTACATGAAATAGTATCGAAATATTGGCAAAAATGAATATATTTTCGTAATATCAAACTACATGAATAACGTTAAAAAGTCACTATTTTACCATATTTGAGGATTTTAACTTCAAATCATAGAACTATGTTTCGAATTATTTAGATCCAAGAAAAGACATATGACAATGTTGTTTCCAATACAAATGATAAAACCAATGTGTTTTCATTAGAATTAACTAAAATGTTCATGATTTTCCGTTTATATTACCGACGGAAGATGTACACGTAAAACCGCTCTAATCCGGCTGAAACGTCGATATAGGCAATAAAAACAGAACTTCTCCCCTTTTCAATATCTTACTCAGTATTTTAACGAGAAACAAATAGTTGATTGAAAATGAAGTATTTAAGGTTATTATCTAATCAATTATGTGTTTGCATCATTTTTATCGTATATATAATGAATTATTACCCATAAACTGAAAATTCACAAAAACGTGGAAAACGGCAAAATATTGCCTAATTCGATGATATTTTGTTTAAATCACATAGAGGAAAAGGGGATGATAAACGTCAAAATATTGTTAAATTCGATGATTTTTCGTACGAAACAAAATGCAAGAAAACTTGCTTAAAATGCAATATTATGCGACATTCTGAGATTTCAAGGCCAAATCAGATATCGTGATACTACATGAAACAGTATCGAAATATTGGTAAAAATGAATATATTTTCGTAATATCAAACTACATGAATAACGTTAAAAAGTCACTATTTTACCATATTTGATGATTTTAACTTCAAATCATAGAACGAGGTTTCGTATTATTTAGATCCAAGAAAAGACATATGACAATGTTGTTTCCAATACAAATGATAAAACCAATGTGTTTTCATTAGAATTAACTAAAATGTTCATGATTTTCCGTTTATATTACCGATGGAAGATGCACACGTAAAACCGCTTTAATCCGGCTGAAACGTCGATATATGCAATAAAAACAGAACTTCTCCCCTTTTCAATATCTTACTCAGTATTTTAACGAGAAACAAATAGTTGATTGAAAATGAAGTATTTAAGGTTATTATCTAATCAATTATGTGTTTGCATCATTTTTATCTTATATATAATGAATTATTACCCATAAACTGAAAATTCACTAAAACGTGGAAAACGGCAAATTATTGCCTAATTCGATAATATTTTGTTTAAATCACATAGAGAAAAAGGGGATGATAAACGTCAAAATATTGTTAAATTCGATGATTTTTCGTACGAAACAAAATGCAAGAAAACTTGCTTAAAATGCAATATTATGCGACATTCTGAGATTTGAAGGCCAAATCAGATATCGTGATACTAGATGAAACAGTATCGAAATATTGGTAAAAATGAATATATTTTCGTAATATCAAACTACATGAATAACGTTAAAAAGTCACTATTTTACCATATTTGAGGATTTTAACTTCAAATCATAGAACGAGGTTTCGTATTATTTAGATCCAAGAAAAGACATATGACAATGTTGTTTCCAATACAAATGATAAAACCAATGTGTTTTCATTAGAATTAACTAAAATGTTCATGATTTTCCGTTTATATTACCGATGGAAGATGTACACGTAAAACCGTTCTAATCCGGCTGAAACGTCGATATATGCAATAAAAACAGAACTTCTCCCCTTTTCAATATCTTACTCAGTATTTTAACGAGAAACAAATAGTTGATTGAAAATGAAGTATTTAAGGTTATTATCTAATCAATTATGTGTTTGCATCATTTTTATCGTATATATAATGAATTATTACCCATAAACTGAAAATTCACAAAAACGTGGAAAACGGCAAGATATTGCCTAATTCGATGATATTTTATTTAAATCACACAGAGGAAAAGGGGATGATAAACGTCAAAATATTGTTAAATTCGATGATTTTTCGTACGAAACAAAATGCAAGAAATTTGCTTAAAATGCAATATTATGCGACATTCTGAGATTTGAAGGCCAAATCAGATATCGTGATACTACATGAAATAGTATCGAAATATTGGTAAAAATGAATATATTTTCGTAATATCAAACTACATGAATAACGTTAAAAAGTCACTATTGTACCATATTTGAGGATTTTAACTTCAAATCATAGAACTAGGTTTCGTATTATTTAGATCCAAGAAAAGACATATGACAATGTTGTTTCCAATACAAATGATAAAACCAATGTGTTTTCATTAGAATTAACTAAAATGTTCATGATTTTCCGTTTATATTACCGATGGAAGATGTACACGTAAAACCGCTTTAATCCGGCTGAAACGTCGATATATGCAATAAAAACAGAACTTCTCCCCTTTTCAATATCTTACGCAGTATTTTAACGAGAAACAAATAGTTGATTGAAAATGAAGTATTTAAGGTTATTATCTAATCAATTATGTGTTTGCATCATTTTTATCGTATATATAATGAATTATTACCCATAAACTAAAAATTCACAAAAACGTGGAAAACGGCAAAATATTGCCTAATTCGATAATATTTTGTTTAAATCACATAGAGGAAAAGGGGATGATAAACGTCAAAATATTGTTAAATTCGATGATTTTTCGTACGAAACAAAATGCAAGAAAAATTGCTTAAAATGCAATATTATGCGACATTCTGAGATTTGAAGGCCAAATCAGATATCGTGATCCCTACATGAAATAGTATCGAAATATTGGTAAAAATGAATATATTTTCGTAATATCAAACTACATGAATAACGTTAAAAAGTCACTATTTTACCATATTTGAGGATTTTAACTTCAAAATTAAGAGCGAGGTTTCGTATTATTTAGATCCAAGAAAAGACATATGACAATGTTGTTTTCAATACAAATGATAAAACCAATGTGTTTTCATTAGAATTAACTAAAATGTTCATGATTTTCCGTTTATATTACCGATGGAAGATGTACACGTAAAACCGCTCTAATCCGGCTGAAACGTCGATATATGCAATAAAAACAGAACTTCTCCCCTTTTCAATATCTTACTCAGTATTTTAACGAGAAACAAATAGTTGATTGAAAATGAAGTATTTAAGGTTATTATCTAATCAATTATGTGTTTGCATCATTTTTATCGTATATATAATGAATTATTACCCATAAACTGAAAATTCACAAAAACGTGGAAAACGGTAAAATATTGCCTAATTCGATGATATTTTGTTTAAATCACATAGAGGAAAAGGGGATGATAAACGTCAAAATATTGCTAAATTCGATGACTTTTCGAACGAAACAAAATGCAAGAAAACCTGCTTAAAATGCAATATTATGCGACATTCTGAGATTTGAAGGCCAAATCAGATATCGTGATCCCTACATGAAATAGTATCGAAATATTGGTAAAAATGAATATATTTTCGTAATATCAAACTACATGAATAACGTTAAAAAGTCACTATTTTACCATATTTGAGGATTTTAACTTCAAATCATAGAGCGAGGTTTCGTATTATTTAGATCCAAGAAAAGACATATGACAATGTTGTTTCCAATACAAATGATAAAACCAATGTGTTTTCATTAGAATTAACTAAAATGTTCATGATTTTCCGTTTATATTACCGATGGAAGATGTACACGTAAAACCGCTCTAATCCGGCTGAAACGTCGATATATGCAATAAAAACAGAATTCTCCCCTTTTCAATATCTTACTCAGTATTTTAACGAGAAACAAATAGTTGATTGAAAATGAAGTATTTAAGGTTATTATCTAATCAATTATGTGTTTGCATCATTTTTATCGTATATATAATGAATTATTACCCATAAACTGAAAATTCACAAAAACGGGGAAAACGGCAAATTATTGCCTAATTCGATAATATTTTGTTTAAATCACATAGAGAAAAAGGGGATGATAAACGTCAAAATATTGTTAAATTCGATGATTTTTCGTACGAAACAAAATGCAAGAAAACTTGCTTAAAATGCAATATTATGCGACATTCTGAGTTTTGAAGGCCAAATCAGATATCGTGATACTAGATGAAACAGTATCGAAATATTGGTAAAAATGAATATATTTTCGTAATATCAAACTACATGAATAACGTTAAAAAGTCACTATTTTACCATATTTGAGGATTTTAACTTCAAATCATAGAGCGAGGTTTCGTATTATTTAGATCCAAGAAAAGACATATGACAATGTTGTTTCCAATACAAATGATAAAACCAATGTGTTTTCATTAGAATTAACTAAAATGTTCATGATTTTCCGTTTATATTACCGATGGAAGATGTACACGTAAAACCGCTCTAATCCGGCTGAAACGTCGATATATGCAATAAAAACAGAACTTCTCCCCTTTTCAATATCTTACTCAGTATTTTAACGAGAAACAAATAGTTGATTGAAAATGAAGTATTTAAGGTTATTATCTAATCAATTATGTGTTTGCATCATTTTTATCGTATATATAATGAATTATTACCCATAAACTGAAAATTCACAAAAACGTGGAAAACGGCAAAATATTGCCTAATTCGATGATATTCTGTTTAAATCACATAGAGGAAAAGGGGATGATAAACGTCAAAATATTGTTAAATTCGATGATTTTTCGTACGAAACAAAATGCAAGAAAACTTGCTTAAAATGCAATATTATGCGACATTCTGAGATTTGAAGGCCAAATCAGATATCGTGATCCCTACATGAAATAGTATCGAAATATTGGTAAAAATGAATATATTTTCGTAATATCAAACTACATGAATAACGTTAAAAAGTCACAATTTTACCATATTTGAGGATTTTAACTTCAAATCATAGAGCGAGGTTTCGTATTGTTTAGATCCAAGAAAAGACATATGACAATGTTGTTTCCAATACAAATGATAAAACCAATGTGTTTTCATTAGAATTAACAAATATGTTCATGATTTTCCGTTTATATTACCGATGGAAGATGTACACGTAAAACCGCTCTAATCCGGCTGAAACGTCGATATATGCAATAAAAACAGAACTTCTCCCCTTTTCAATATCTTACTCAGTATTTTAACGAGAAACAAATAGTTGATTGAAAATGAAGTATTTAAGGTTATTATCTAATCAATTATGTGTTTGCATCATTTTTATCGTATATATAATGAATTATTACCCATAAACTGAAAATTCACAAAAACGTGAAAAACGGCAAAATATTGCCTAATTCGATGATATTTTGTTTAAATCACATAGAAGAAAAGGGGATGATAAACGTCAAAATATTGTTAAATTCGATGATTTTTCGTACGAAACAAAATGCAAGAAAACTTGCTTAAAATGCAATATTATGCGACATTCTGAGATTTGAAGGCCAAATCAGATATCGTGATCCCTACATGAAATAGTATCGAAATATTGGTAAAAATGAATATATTTTCGTAATATCAAACTACATGAATAACGTTAAAAAGTCACAATTTTACCATATTTGAGGATTTTAACTTCAAATCATAGAGCGAGGTTTCGTATTGTTTAGATCCAAGAAAAGACATATGACAATGTTGTTTCCAATACAAATGATAAAACCAATGTGTTTTCATTAGAATTAACAAATATGTTCATGATTTTCCGTTTATATTACCGATGGAAGATGTACACGTAAAACCGCTCTAATCCGGCTGAAACGTCGATATATGCAATAAAAACAGAACTTCTCCCCTTTTCAATATCTTACTCAGTATTTTAACGAGAAACAAATAGTTGATTGAAAATGAAGTATTTAAGGTTATTATCTAATCAATTATGTGTTTGCATCATTTTTATCGTATATATAATGAATTATTACCCATAAACTGAAAATTCACAAAAACGTGAAAAACGGCAAAATATTGCCTAATTCGATGATATTTTGTTTAAATCACATAGAGGAAAAGGGGATGATAAACGTCAAAATATTGTTAAATTCGATGATTTTTCGTACGAAACAAAATGCAAGAAAACTTGCTTAAAATGCAATATTATGCGACATTCTGAGATGTGAAGGCCAAATCAGATATCGTGATACTACATGAAATAGTATCGAAATATCGGTAAAAATGAATATATTTTCGTAATATTAAACTACATGAATAACGTTAAAAAGTCACTATTTTACCATATTTGAAGATTTTAACTTCAAATCATAGAGCGAGGTTTCGTATTATTTAGATCCAAGAAAAGACATATGACAATGTTGTTTCCAATACAAATGATAAAACCAATGTGTTTTCATTAGAATTAACTAAAATGTTCATGATTTTCCGTTTATATTACCGATGGAAGATGTACACGTAAAACCGCTCTAATCCGGCTGAAACGTCGATATATGCAATAAAAACAGAACTTCTCCCCTTTTCAATATCTTACTCAGTATTTTAACGAGAAACAAATAGTTGATTGAAAATGAAGTATTTAAGGTTATTATCTAATCAATTATGTGTTTGCATCATTTTTATCGTATATATAATGAATTATTACCCATAAACTGAAAATTCACAAAAACGTGGAAAACGGCAAATTATTGCCTAATTCGATAATATTTTGTTTAAATCACATAGAGAAAAAGGGGATGATAAACGTCAAAATATTGTTAAATTCGATGATTTTTCGTACGAAACAAAATGCAAGAAAACTTGCTTAAAATGCAATACTATGCGACATTCTGAGTTTTGAAGGCCAAATCAGATATCGTGATACTAGATGAAACAGTATCGAAATATTGGTAAAAATGAATATATTTTCGTAATATCAAACTACATGAATAACGTTAAAAAGTCACTATTTTACCATATTTGAGGATTTTAACTTCAAATCATAGAACGAGGTTTCGTATTATTTAGATCCAAGAAAAGACATATGACAATGTTGTTTCCAATACAAATGATTAAACCAATGTGTTTTCATTAGAATTAACTAAAATGTTCATGATTTTCCGTTTATATTACCGATGGAAGATGTACACGTAAAACCGCTCTAATCCGGCTGAAACGTCGATATATGCAATAAAAACAGAACTTCTCCCCTTTTCAATATCTTACTCAGTATTTTAACGAGAAACAAATAGTTGATTGAAAATGAAGTATTTAAGGTTATTATCTAATCAATTATGTGTTTGCATCATTTTTATCGTATATATAATGAATTATTACCCATAAACTGAAAATTCACAAAAACGTGGAAAACGGCAAATTATTGCCTAATTCGATAATATTTTGTTTAAATCACATAGAGAAAAAGGGGATGATAAACGTCAAAATATTGTTAAATTCGATGATTTTTCGTACGAAACAAAATGCAAGAAATCTTGCTTAAAATGCAATATTATGCGACATTCTGAGATTTGAAGGCTAAATCAGATATCGTGATACTAGATGAAACAGTATCGAAATATTGGTAAAAATGAATATATTTTCGTAATATCAAACTACATGAATAACGTTAAAAAGTCACTATTTTACCATATTTGAGGATTTTAACTTCAAATCATAGAACGAGGTTTCGTATTATTTAGATCCAAGAAAAGACATATGACAATGTTGTTTCCAATACAAATGATTAAACCAATGTGTTTTCATTAGAATTAACTAAAATGTTCATGATTTTCCGTTTATATTACCGATGGAAGATGTACACGTAAAACCGCTCTAATCCGGCTGAAACGTCGATATATGCAATAAAAACAGAACTTCTCCCCTTTTCAATATCTTACTCAGTATTTTAACGAGAAACAAATAGTTGATTGAAAATGAAGTATTTAAGGTTATTATCTAATCAATTATGTGTTTGCATCATTTTTATCGTATATATAATGAATTATTACCCATAAACTGAAAATTCACAAAAACGTGGAAAACGGCAAGATATTGCCTAATTCGATGATATTTTGTTTAAATCACATAGAAGAAAAGGGGATGATAAACGTCAAAATATTGTTAAATTCGATGATTTTTCGTACGAAACGAAATGCAAGAAAACTTGCTTAAAATGCAATATTATGCGACATTCTGAGATTTGAAGGCCAAATCAGATATCGTGATACTACATGAAATAGTATCGAAATATTGGTAAAAATGAATATATTTTCGTAATATTAAACTACATGAATAACGTTAAAAAGTCACTATTTTACCATATTTGAAGATTTTAACTTCAAATCATAGAGCGAGGTTTCGTATTATTTAGATCCAAGAAAAGACATATGACAATGTTGTTTCCAATACAAATGATAAAACCAATGTGTTTTCATTAGAATTAACTAAAATGTTCATGATTTTCCGTTTATATTACCGATGGAAGATGTACACGTAAAACCGCTCTAATCCGGCTGAAACGTCGATATATGCAATAAAAACAGAACTTCTCCCCTTTTCAATATCTTACTCAGTATTTTAACGAGAAACAAATAGTTGATTGAAAATGAAGTATTTAAGGTTATTATCTAATCAATTATGTGTTTGCATCATTTTTATCGTATATATAATGAATTATTACCCATAAACTGAAAATTCACAAAAACGTGGAAAACGGCAAATTATTGCCTAATTCGATAATATTTTGTTTAAATCACATAGAGAAAAAAGGGATGATAAACGTCAAAATATTGTTAAATTCGATGATTTTTCGTACGAAACAAAATGCAAGAAAACTTGCTTAAAATGCAATATTATGCGACATTCTGAGATTTGAAGGCCAAATCAGATATCGTGATACTACATGAAATAGTATCGAAATATTGGTAAAAATGAATATATTTTCGTAATATCAAACTACATGAATAACGTTAAAAAGTCACTATTTTACCATATTTGAGGATTTTAACTTCAAATCATAGAGCGAGGTTTCGTATTATTTAGATCCAAGAAAAGACATATGACAATGTTGTTTCCAATACTAATGATAATACCAATGTGTTTTCATTAGAATTAACTAAAATGTTCATGATTTTCCGTTTATATTACCGATGGAAGATGTACACGTAAAACCGCTTTAATTCGGCTGAAACGTCGATATATGCAATAAAAACAGAACTTCTCCACTTTTCAATATCTTACTCAGTATTTTACGAGAAACAAATAGTTGATTGAAAATGAAGTATTTAAGGTTATTATCTAATCAATTATGTGTTTGCATCATTTTTATCGTATATATAATGAATTATTACCCATAAACTGAAAATTCACAAGAACGTGGAAAACGGCAAATTATTGCCTAATTCGATAATATTTTGTTTAAATCACATAGAGAAAAAGGGGATGATAAACGTCAAAATATTGTTAAATTCGATGATTTTTCGTACGAAACAAAATGCAAGAAAACTTGCTTAAAATGCAATATTATGCGACATTCTGAGATTTGAAGGCCAAATCAGATATCGTGATACTAGATGAAACAGTATCGAAATATTGGTAAAAATGAATATATTTTCGTAATATCAAACTACATGAATAACGTTAAAAAGTCACTATTTTACCATATTTGAAGATTTTAACTTCAAATCATAGAGCGAGGTTTCGTATTATTTAGATCCAAGAAAAGACATATGACAATGTTGTTTCCAATGCAAATGATAAAACCAATGTGTTTTCATTAGAATTAACTAAAATGTTCATGATTTTCCGTTTATATTACCGATGGAAGATGTACACGTAAAACCGCTCTAATCCGGCTGAAACGTCGATATATGCAATAAAAACAGAACTTCTCCCCTTTTCAATATCTTACTCAGTATTTTAACGAGAAACAAATAGTTGATTGAAAATGAAGTATTTAAGGTTATTATCTAATCAATTATGTGTTTGCATCATTTTTATCGTATATATAAAGAATTATTACCCATAAACTGAAAATTCACAAAAACGTGGAAAACGGCAAAATATTGCCTAATTCGATGATATTCTGTTTAAATCACATAGAAAAAAAGGGGATGATAAACGTCAAAATATTGTTAAATTCGATGATTTTTCGTACGAAACAAAATGCAAGAAAACTTGCTTAAAATGCAATATTATGCGACATTCTGAGATTTGAAGGCCAAATCCGATATCGTGATACAACATGAAATAGTATCGAAATATTGGTAAAAATGAATATATTTTCGTAATATCAAACTACATGAATAACGTTAAAAAGTCACTATTTTACCATATTTGAGGATTTTAACTTCAAATCATAGAGCGAGGTTTCGCATTATTTAGATCCAAGAAAAGACATATGACAATGTTGTTTCCAATACAAATGATAAAACCAATGTGTTTTCATTAGAATTAACTAAAATGTTCATGATTTTCCGTTTATATTACCGATGGAAGATGTACACGTAAAACCGCTTTAATCCGGCTGAAACGTCGATATATGCAATAAAAACAGAACTTCTCCCCTTTTCAATATCTTACGCAGTATTTTAACGAGAAACAAATAGTTGATTGAAAATGAAGTATTTAAGGTTAATATCTAATCAATTATGTGTTTGCATCATTTTTATCGTATATATAATGAATTATTACCATAAACTGAAAATTCACAAAAACGTGGAAAACGGTAAAATATTGCCTAATTCGATGATATTTTGTTTAAATCACATAGAGGAAAAGGGGATGATAAACGTCAAAATATTGCTAAATTCGATGATTTTTCGTACGAAACAAAATGCAAGAAAACTTGCTTAAAATGCAATATTATGCGACATTCTGAGATTTGAAGGCCAAATCCGATATCGTGATACTACATGAAATAGTATCGAAATATTGGTAAAAATGAATATATTTTCGTAATATCATACTACATGAATAACGTTAAAAAGTCACTATTTTACCATATATGAGGATTTTAACTTCAAATCATAGAGCGAGGTTTCGTATTATTTAGATCCAATAAAAGACATATGACAATGTTGTTTCCAATACAAATGATAAAACCAATGTGGTTTCATTAGAATTAACTAAAATGTTCATGATTTTCCGTTTATATTACCGATGGAAGATGTACACGTAAAACCGCTCTAATCCGGCTGAAACGTCGATATATGCAATAAAAACAGACCTTCTCCCCTTTTCAATATCTTACTCAGTATTTTAACGAGAAACAAATAGTTGATATAAAATGAAGTATTTAAGGTTATTATCTAATCAATTATGTGTTTCCATCATTTTTATCGTATATATAATGAATTATTACCCATAAACTGAAAATTCACAAAAACGTGGAAAACGGCAAAATATTGCCTAACTCGATGATATTTTATTTAAATCACATAGAGGAAAAGGGGATGATAAACGTCAAAATATTGTTAAATTCGATGATTTTTCGTACGAAACAAAATGCAAGAAAACTTGCTTAAAATGCAATATTATGCGACATTCTGAGATTTGAAGGCCAAATCCGATATCGTGATACAACATGAAATAGTATCGAAATATTGGTAAAAATGAATATATTTTCGTAATATCAAACTACATGAATAACGTTAAAAAGTCACTATTTTACCATATTTGAGGATTTTAACTTCAAATCATAGAGCGAGGTTTCGCATTATTTAGATCCAAGAAAAGACATATGACAATGTTGTTTCCAATACAAATGATAAAACCAATGTGTTTTCATTAGAATTAACTAAAATGTTCATGATTTTCCGTTTATATTACCGATGGAAGATGTACACGTAAAACCGCTTTAATCCGGCTGAAACGTCGATATATGCAATAAAAACAGAACTTCTCCCCTTTTCAATATCTTACGCAGTATTTTAACGAGAAACAAATAGTTGATTGAAAATGAAGTATTTAAGGTTAATATCTAATCAATTATGTGTTTGCATCATTTTTATCGTATATATAATGAATTATTACCATAAACTGAAAATTCACAAAAACGTGGAAAACGGTAAAATATTGCCTAATTCGATGATATTTTGTTTAAATCACATAGAGGAAAAGGGGATGATAAACGTCAAAATATTGCTAAATTCGATGATTTTTCGTACGAAACAAAATGCAAGAAAACTTGCTTAAAATGCAATATTATGCGACATTCTGAGATTTGAAGGCCAAATCCGATATCGTGATACTACATGAAATAGTATCGAAATATTGGTAAAAATGAATATATTTTCGTAATATCATACTACATGAATAACGTTAAAAAGTCACTATTTTACCATATATGAGGATTTTAACTTCAAATCATAGAGCGAGGTTTCGTATTATTTAGATCCAATAAAAGACATATGACAATGTTGTTTCCAATACAAATGATAAAACCAATGTGGTTTCATTAGAATTAACTAAAATGTTCATGATTTTCCGTTTATATTACCGATGGAAGATGTACACGTAAAACCGCTCTAATCCGGCTGAAACGTCGATATATGCAATAAAAACAGACCTTCTCCCCTTTTCAATATCTTACTCAGTATTTTAACGAGAAACAAATAGTTGATATAAAATGAAGTATTTAAGGTTATTATCTAATCAATTATGTGTTTGCATCATTTTTATCGTATATATAATGAATTATTACCCATAAACTGAAAATTCACAAAAACGTGGAAAACGGCAAAATATTGCCTAACTCGATGATATTTTATTTAAATCACATAGAGGAAAAGGGGATGATAAACGTCAAAATATTGTTAAATTCGATGATTTTTCGTACGAAACAAAATGCAAGAAAACTTGCTTAAAATGCAATATTATGCGACATTCTGAGATTTGAAGGCCAAATCAGATATCGTGATACTACATGAAATAGTATCGATATATTGGCAAAAATGAATATATTTTCGTAATATCAAACTACATGAATAACGTTAAAAAGTCACTATTTTACCATATTTGAGGATTTTAACTTCAAATCATAGAACTAGGTTTCGAATTATTTAGATCCAAGAAAAGACATATGACAATGTTGTTTCCAATACAATTGATAAAACCAATGTGTTTTCATTAGAATTAACTAAAATGTTCATGATTTTCCGTTTATATTACCGACGGAAGATGTACACGTAAAACCGCTCTAATCCGGCTGAAACGTCGATATATGCAATAAAAACAGAACTTCTCCCCTTTTCAATATCTTACTCAGTATTTTAACGAGAAACAAATAGTTGATTGAAAATGAAGTATTCATTTTCAATCACATAGAAATGTTCAATCACATTTTCAATCAGAGGTTATCACATAGAGGAAAAGGGGATGATAAACGTCAAAATATTGCTAAATTCGATGATTTTTCGTACGAAACAAAATGCAAGAAAACTTGCTTAAAATGCAATATTATGCGACATTCTGAGATTTGAAGGCCAAATCCGATATCGTGATACTACATGAAATAGTATCGAAATATTGGTAAAAATGAATATATTTTCGTAATATCAAACTACATGAATAACGTTAAAAAGTCACTATTTTACCATATTTGAGGATTTTAACTTCAAATCATAGAGCGAGGTTTCGTATTATTTAGATCCAAGAAAAGACATATGACAATGTTGTTTCCAATACAAATGATAAAACCAATGTGTTTTCATTAGAATTAACTAAAATGTTCATGATTTCCCGTTTATATTACCGATGGAAGATGTACACTTAAAACCGCTCTAATCCGGCTGAAACGTCGATATATGCAATAAAAACAGAACTTCTCCCATTTTCAATATCTTACTCAGTATTTTAACGAGAAACAAATAGTTGATTGAAAATGAAGTATTTAAGGTTATTATCTAATCAATTATGTGTTTGCATCATTTTTATCGTATATATAATGAATTATTACCCATAAACTGAAAATTCACAAAAACGTGGAAAACGGCAAGATATTGCCTAATTCGATGATATTTTGTTTAAATCACATAGAAGAAAAGGGGATGATAAACGTCAAAATATTGTTAAATTCGATGATTTTTCGTACGAAACGAAATGCAAGAAAACTTGCTTAAAATGCAATATTATGCGACATTCTGAGATTTGAAGGCCAAATCAGATATCGTGATACTACATGAAATAGTATCGAAATATTGGTAAAAATGAATATATTTTCGTAATATTAAACTACATGAATAACGTTAAAAAGTCACTATTTTACCATATTTGAAGATTTTAACTTCAAATCATAGAGCGAGGTTTCGTATTATTTAGATCCAAGAAAAGACATATGACAATGTTGTTTCCAATACAAATGATAAAACCAATGTGTTTTCATTAGAATTAACTAAAATGTTCATGATTTTCCGTTTATATTACCGATGGAAGATGTACACGTAAAACCGCTCTAATCCGGCTGAAACGTCGATATATGCAATAAAAACAGAACTTCTCCCCTTTTCAATATCTTACTCAGTATTTTAACGAGAAACAAATAGTTGATTGAAAATGAAGTATTTAAGGTTATTATCTAATCAATTATGTGTTTGCATCATTTTTATCGTATATATAATGAATTATTACCCATAAACTGAAAATTCACAAAAACGTAGAAAACGGTAAGATATTGCCTAATTCGATGATATTTTGTTTAAATCACATAGAGAAAAAGGGGATGATAAACGTCAAAATATTGTTAAATTCGATGATTTTTCGTACGAAACAAAATGCAAGAAAACTTGCTTAAAATGCAATATTATGCGACATTCTGAGATTTGAAGGCCAAATCAGATATCGTGATACTACATGAAATAGTATCGAAATATTGGTAAAAATGAATATATTTTCGTAATATCAAACTACATGAATAACGTTAAAAAGTCACTATTTTACCATATTTGAAGATTTTAACTTCAAATCATAGAGCGAGGTTTCGTATTATTTAGATCCAAGAAAAGACATATGACAATGTTGTTTCCAATGCAAATGATAAAACCAATGTGTTTTCATTAGAATTAACTAAAATGTTCATGATTTTCCGTTTATATTACCGATGGAAGATGTACACGTAAAACCGCTCTAATCCGGCTGAAACGTCGATATATGCAATAAAACAGAACTTCTCCCCTTTTTAATATCTTACTCAGTATTTTAACGAGAAACAAATAGTTGATTGAAAATGAAGTATTTAAGGTTATTATCTAATCAATTATGTGTTTGCATCATTTTTATCGTATATATAATGAATTATTACCCATAAACTGAAAATTCACAAAAACGTGGAAAACGGCAAAATATTGCCTAATTCGATGATATTCTGTTTAAATCACATAGAAAAAAAGGAGATGATAAACGTCAAAATATTGTTAAATTCGATGATTTTTCGTACGAAACAAAATGCAAGAAAACTTGCTTAAAATGCAATATTATGCGACATTCTGAGATTTGAAGGCCAAATCCGATATCGTGACACAACATGAAATAGTATCGAAATATTGGTGAAAATGAATATATTTTCGTAATATCAAACTACATGAATAACGTTAAAAAGTCACTATTTTACCATATTTGAGGATTTTAACTTCAAATCATAGAGCGAGGTTTCGTATTATTTAGATCCAAGAAAAGACATATGACAATGTTGTTTCCAATACAAATGATAAAACCAATGTGTTTTCATTAGAATTAACTAAAATGTTCATGATTTTCCGTTTATATTACCGATGGAAGATGTACACGTAAAACCGCTTTAATTCGGCTGAAACGTCGATATATGCAATAAAAACAGAACTTCTCCACTTTTCAATATCTTACTCAGTATTTTAACGAGAAACAAATAGTTGATTGAAAATGAAGTATTTAAGGTTATTATCTAATCAATTATGTGTTTGCATCATTTTTATCGTATATATAATGAATTATTACCCATAAACTGAAAATTCACAAAAACGTGGAAAACGGCAAATTATTGCCTAATTCGATAATATTTTGTTTAAATCACATAGAGAAAAAGGGGATGATAAACGTCAAAATATTGTTAAATTCGATGATTTTTCGTACGAAACAAAATGCAAGAAAACTTGCTTAAAATGCAATATTATGCGACATTCTGAGATTTGAAGGCCAAATCAGATATCGTGATACTAGATGAAACAGTATCGAAATATTGGTAAAAATGAATATATTTTCGTAATATCAAACTACATGAATAACGTTAAAAAGTCACTATTTTACCATATTTGAGGATTTTAACTTCAAATCATAGAACGAGGTTTCGTATTATTTTGATCCAAGAAAAGACATATGACAATGTTGTTTCCAATACAAATGATAAAACCAATGTGTTTTCATTAGAATTAACTAAAATGTTCATGATTTTCCGTTTATATTACCGATGGAAGATGTACACGTAAAACCGCTCTAATCCGGCTGAAACGTCGATATATGCAATAAAAACAGAACTTCTCCCCTTTTCAATATCTTACTCAGTATTTTAACGAGAAACAAATAGTTGATTGAAAATGAAGTATTTAAGGTTATTATCTAATCAATTATGTGTTTGCATCATTTTTATCGTATATATAATGAATTATTACCCATAAACTGAAAATTCACAAAAACGTGGAAAACGGCAAGATATTGCCTAATTCGATGATATTTTGTTAAAATCACATAGAGGAAAAGGGGATGATAAACGTCAAAATATTGTTAAATTCGATGATTTTTCGTACGAAACAAAATGTAAGAAAACTTGCTTAAAATGCAATATTATGCGACATTCTGAGATTTGAAGGCCAAATCAGATATCGTGATACTACATGAAATAGTATCGAAATATTGGTAAAAATGAATATATTTTCGTAATATCAAACTACATGAATAACGTTAAAAAGTCACTATTTTACCATATTTGAAGATTTTAACTTCAAATCATAGAGCGAGGTTTCGTATTATTTAGATCCAAGAAAAGACATATGACAATGTTGTTTCCAATGCAAATGATAAAACCAATGTGTTTTCATTAGAATTAACTAAAATGTTCATGATTTTCCGTTTATATGACCGATGGAAGATGTACACGTAAAACCGCTCTAATCCGGCTGAAACGTCGATATATGCAATAAAAACAGAACTTCTCCCCTTTTCAATATCTTACTCAGTATTTTAACGAGAAACAAATAGTTGATTGAAAATGAAGTATTTAAGGTTATTATCTAATCAATTATGTGTTTGCATCATTTTCATTTTTATCGTATATATAAAGAATTATTACCCATAAACTGAAAATTCACAAAAACGTGGAAAACGGAAAAATATTGCCTAATTCGATGATATTCTGTTTAAATCACATAGAAAAAAAGGGGATGATAAACGTCAAAATATTGTTAAATTCGATGATTTTTCGTACGAAACAAAATGCAAGAAAACTTGCTTAAAATGCAATATTATGCGACATTCTGAGATTTGAAGGCCAAATCCGATATCGTGATACAACATGAAATAGTATCGAAATATTGGTAAAAATGAATATATTTTCGTAATATCAAACTACATGAATAACGTTAAAAAGTCACTATTTTACCATATTTGAGGATTTTAACTTCAAATCATAGAGCGAGGTTTCGTATTATTTAGATCCAAGAAAAGACATATGACAATGTTGTTTCCAATACAAATGATAAAACCAATGTGTTTTCATTAGAATTAACTAAAATGTTCATGATTTTCCGTTTATATTACCGATGGAAGATGTACACGTAAAACCGCTTTAATCCGGCTGAAACGTCGATATATGCAATAAAAACAGAACTTCTCCCCTTTTCAATATCTTACGCAGTATTTTAACGAGAAACAAATAGTTGATTGAAAATGAAGTATTTAAGGTTATTATCTAATCAATTATGTGTTTGCATCATTTTTATCGTATATATAATGAATTATTACCCATAAACTGAAAATTCACAATAACGTGGAAAATCGCAAAATATTGCCTAATTCGATGATATTTTGTTTAAATCACATAGAGGAAAAGGGGATGATAAACGTCAAAATATTGTTAAATTCGATGATTTTTCGTACGAAACAAAATGCAACAAAACTTGCTTAAAATGCAATATTATGCGACATTCTGAGATTTGAAGGCCAAATCAGATATCGTGATACTACATGAAATAGTATCGAAATATTGGAAAAAATGAATATATTTTCGTAATATCAAACTACATGAATAACGTTAAAAAGTCACTATTTAACATATTTGAGGATTTTAACTTCAAATCATAGAGCGAGGTTTCGTATTATTTAGATCCAAGAAAAGACATATGACGATGTTGTTTCCAATACAAATGATAAAACCAATGTGTTTTCATTAGAATTAACTAAAATGTTCATGATTTTCCGTTTATATTACCGATATAAGATGTACACGTAAAACCGCTCTAATCCGGCTGAAACGTCGATATATGCAATAAAAACAGAACTTCTCCCCTTTTCAATATCTTACTCAGTATTTTAACGAGAAACAAATAGTTGATTGAAAATGAAGTATTTAAGGTTATTATCTAATTAATAATGTGTTTGCATCATTTTTATCGTATATATAATGAATTATTACCATAAACTGAAAATTCACAAAAACGTGGAAAACGGTAAAATATTGCCTAATTCGATGATATTTTGTTTAAATCACATAGAGGAAAAGGGGATGATAAACGTCAAAATATTGCTAAATTCGATGATTTTTCGTACGAAACAAAATGCAAGAAAACTTGCTTAAAATGCAATATTATGCGACATTCTGAGATTTGAAGGCCAAATCCGATATCGTGATACTACATGAAATAGTATCGAAATATTGGTAAAAATGAATATATTTTCGTAATATCATACTACATGAATAACGTTAAAAAGTCACTATTTTACCATATATGAGGATTTTAACTTCAAATCATAGAGCGAGGTTTCGTATTATTTAGATCCAAGAAAAGACATATGACAATGTTGTTTCCAATACAAATGATAAAACCAATGTGGTTTCATTAGAATTAACTAAAATGTTCATGATTTTCCGTTTATATTACCGATGGAAGATGTACACGTAAAACCGCTCTAATCCGGCTGAAACGTCGATATATGCAATAAAAACAGACCTTCTCCCCTTTTCAATATCTTACTCAGTATTTTAACGAGAAACAAATAGTTGATATAAAATGAAGTATTTAAGGTTATTATCTAATCAATTATGTGTTTGCATCATTTTTATCGTATATATAATGAATTATTACCCATAAACTGAAAATTCACAAAAACGTGGAAAACGGCAAAATATTGCCTAATTCGATGATATTTTATTTAAATCACATAGAGGAAAAGGGGATGATAAACGTCAAAATATTGTTAAATTCGATGATTTTTCGTACGAAACAAAATGCAAGAAAACTTGCTTAAAATGCAATATTATGCGACATTCTGAGATTTGAAGGCCAAATCAGATATCGTGATACTACATGAAATAGTATCGATATATTGGCAAAAATGAATATATTTTCGTAATATCAAACTACATGAATAACGTTAAAAAGTCACTATTTTACCATATTTGAGGATTTTAACTTCAAATCATAGAACTAGGTTTCGAATTATTTAGATCCAAGAAAAGACATATGACAATGTTGTTTCCAATACAATTGATAAAACCAATGTGTTTTCATTAGAATTAACTAAAATGTTCATGATTTTCCGTTTATATTACCGACGGAAGATGTACACGTAAAACCGCTCTAATCCGGCTGAAACGTCGATATATGCAATAAAAACAGAACTTCTCCCCTTTTCAATATCTTACTCAGTATTTTAACGAGAAACAAATAGTTGATTGAAAATGAAGTATTCATTTTCAATCACATAGAAATGTTCAATCACATTTTCAATCAGAGGTTATCACATAGAGGAAAAGGGGATGATAAACGTCAAAATATTGCTAAATTCGATGATTTTTCGTACGAAACAAAATGCAAGAAAACTTGCTTAAAATGCAATATTATGCGACATTCTGAGATTTGAAGGCCAAATCCGATATCGTGATACAACATGAAATAGTATCGAAATATTGGTAAAAATGAATATATTTTCGTAATATCAAACTACATGAATAACGTTAAAAAGTCACTATTTTACCATATTTGAGGATTTTAACTTCAAATCATAGAGCGAGGTTTCGTATTATTTAGATCCAAGAAAAGACATATGACAATGTTGTTTCCAATACAAATGATAAAACCAATGTGTTTTCATTAGAATTAACTAAAATGTTCATGATTTCCCGTTTATATTACCGATGGAAGATGTACACTTAAAACCGCTTTAATCCGGCTGAAACGTCGATATATGCAATAAAAACAGAACTTCTCCCCTTTTCAATATCTTACGCAGTATTTTAACGAGAAACAAATAGTTGATTGAAAATGAAGTATTTAAGGTTATTATCTAATCAATTATGTGTTTGCATCATTTTTATCGTATATATAATGAATTATTACCCATAAACTGAAAATTCACAAAAACGTGGAAAACGGCAAGATATTGCCTAATTCGATGATATTTTGTTAAAATCACATAGAGGAAAAGGGGATGATAAACGTCAAAATATTGTTAAATTCGATGATTTTTCGTACGAAACAAAATGTAAGAAAACTTGCTTAAAATGCAATATTATGCGACATTCTGAGATTTGAAGGCCAAATCAGATATCGTGATACTACATGAAATAGTATCGAAATATTGGTAAAAATGAATATATTTTCGTAATATCAAACTACATGAATAACGTTAAAAAGTCACTATTTTACCATATTTGAAGATTTTAACTTCAAATCATAGAGCGAGGTTTCGTATTATTTAGATCCAAGAAAAGACATATGACAATGTTGTTTCCAATGCAAATGATAAAACCAATGTGTTTTCATTAGAATTAACTAAAATGTTCATGATTTTCCGTTTATATTACCGATGGAAGATGTACACGTAAAACCGCTCTAATCCGGCTGAAACGTCGATATATGCAATAAAAACAGAACTTCTCCCCTTTTCAATATCTTACTCAGTATTTTAACGAGAAACAAATAGTTGATTGAAAATGAAGTATTTAAGGTTATTATCTAATCAATTATGTGTTTGCATCATTTTCATTTTTATCGTATATATAAAGAATTATTACCCATAAACTGAAAATTCACAAAAACGTGGAAAACGGAAAAATATTGCCTAATTCGATGATATTCTGTTTAAATCACATAGAAAAAAAAGGGGATGATAAACGTCAAAATATTGTTAAATTCGATGATTTTTCGTACGAAACAAAATGCAAGAAAACTTGCTTAAAATGCAATATTATGCGACATTCTGAGATTTGAAGGCCAAATCCGATATCGTGATACAACATGAAATAGTATCGAAATATTGGTAAAAATGAATATATTTTCGTAATATCAAACTACATGAATAACGTTAAAAAGTCACTATTTTACCATATTTGAGGATTTTAACTTCAAATCATAGAGCGAGGTTTCGTATTATTTAGATCCAAGAAAAGACATATGACAATGTTGTTTCCAATACAAATGATAAAACCAATGTGTTTTCATTAGAATTAACTAAAATGTTCATGATTTTCCGTTTATATTACCGATGGAAGATGTACACGTAAAACCGCTTTAATCCGGCTGAAACGTCGATATATGCAATAAAAACAGAACTTCTCCCCTTTTCAATATCTTACGCAGTATTTTAACGAGAAACAAATAGTTGATTGAAAATGAAGTATTTAAGGTTATTATCTAATCAATTATGTGTTTGCATCATTTTTATCGTATATATAATGAATTATTACCCATAAACTGAAAATTCACAATAACGTGGAAAATCGCAAAATATTGCCTAATTCGATGATATTTTGTTTAAATCACATAGAGGAAAAGGGGATGATAAACGTCAAAATATTGTTAAATTCGATGATTTTTCGTACGAAACAAAATGCAACAAAACTTGCTTAAAATGCAATATTATGCGACATTCTGAGATTTGAAGGCCAAATCAGATATCGTGATACTACATGAAATAGTATCGAAATATTGGAAAAAATGAATATATTTTCGTAATATCAAACTACATGAATAACGTTAAAAAGTCACTATTTAACATATTTGAGGATTTTAACTTCAAATCATAGAGCGAGGTTTCGTATTATTTAGATCCAAGAAAAGACATATGACGATGTTGTTTCCAATACAAATGATAAAACCAATGTGTTTTCATTAGAATTAACTAAAATGTTCATGATTTTCCGTTTATATTACCGATATAAGATGTACACGTAAAACCGCTCTAATCCGGCTGAAACGTCGATATATGCAATAAAAACAGAACTTCTCCCCTTTTCAATATCTTACTCAGTATTTTAACGAGAAACAAATAGTTGATTGAAAATGAAGTATTTAAGGTTATTATCTAATTAATAATGTGTTTGCATCATTTTTATCGTATATATAATGAATTATTACCATAAACTGAAAATTCACAAAAACGTGGAAAACGGTAAAATATTGCCTAATTCGATGATATTTTGTTTAAATCACATAGAGGAAAAGGGGATGATAAACGTCAAAATATTGCTAAATTCGATGATTTTTCGTACGAAACAAAATGCAAGAAAACTTGCTTAAAATGCAATATTATGCGACATTCTGAGATTTGAAGGCCAAATCCGATATCGTGATACTACATGAAAT
Organism: Procambarus clarkii; assembly: GCF_040958095.1. Lineage (NCBI taxonomy): Eukaryota > Metazoa > Arthropoda > Malacostraca > Decapoda > Cambaridae > Procambarus > Procambarus clarkii. The sequence goes on from NW_027189195.1 coordinate 271,156, forward strand.
AGTATCGAAATATTGGTAAAAATGAATATATTTTCGTAATATCATACTACATGAATAACGTTAAAAAGTCACTATTTTACCATATATGAGGATTTTAACTTCAAATCATAGAGCGAGGTTTCGTATTATTTAGATCCAAGAAAAGACATATGACAATGTTGTTTCCAATACAAATGATAAAACCAATGTGGTTTCATTAGAATTAACTAAAATGTTCATGATTTTCCGTTTATATTACCGATGGAAGATGTACACGTAAAACCGCTCTAATCCGGCTGAAACGTCGATATATGCAATAAAAACAGACCTTCTCCCCTTTTCAATATCTTACTCAGTATTTTAACGAGAAACAAATAGTTGATATAAAATGAAGTATTTAAGGTTATTATCTAATCAATTATGTGTTTGCATCATTTTTATCGTATATATAATGAATTATTACCCATAAACTGAAAATTCACAAAAACGTGGAAAACGGCAAAATATTGCCTAATTCGATGATATTTTATTTAAATCACATAGAGGAAAAGGGGATGATAAACGTCAAAATATTGTTAAATTCGATGATTTTTCGTACGAAACAAAATGCAAGAAAACTTGCTTAAAATGCAATATTATGCGACATTCTGAGATTTGAAGGCCAAATCAGATATCGTGATACTACATGAAATAGTATCGATATATTGGCAAAAATGAATATATTTTCGTAATATCAAACTACATGAATAACGTTAAAAAGTCACTATTTTACCATATTTGAGGATTTTAACTTCAAATCATAGAACTAGGTTTCGAATTATTTAGATCCAAGAAAAGACATATGACAATGTTGTTTCCAATACAATTGATAAAACCAATGTGTTTTCATTAGAATTAACTAAAATGTTCATGATTTTCCGTTTATATTACCGACGGAAGATGTACACGTAAAACCGCTCTAATCCGGCTGAAACGTCGATATATGCAATAAAAACAGAACTTCTCCCCTTTTCAATATCTTACTCAGTATTTTAACGAGAAACAAATAGTTGATTGAAAATGAAGTATTCATTTTCAATCACATAGAAATGTTCAATCACATTTTCAATCAGAGGTTATCACATAGAGGAAAAGGGGATGATAAACGTCAAAATATTGCTAAATTCGATGATTTTTCGTACGAAACAAAATGCAAGAAAACTTGCTTAAAATGCAATATTATGCGACATTCTGAGATTTGAAGGCCAAATCCGATATCGTGATACAACATGAAATAGTATCGAAATATTGGTAAAAATGAATATATTTTCGTAATATCAAACTACATGAATAACGTTAAAAAGTCACTATTTTACCATATTTGAGGATTTTAACTTCAAATCATAGAGCGAGGTTTCGTATTATTTAGATCCAAGAAAAGACATATGACAATGTTGTTTCCAATACAAATGATAAAACCAATGTGTTTTCATTAGAATTAACTAAAATGTTCATGATTTCCCGTTTATATTACCGATGGAAGATGTACACTTAAAACCGCTTTAATCCGGCTGAAACGTCGATATATGCAATAAAAACAGAACTTCTCCCCTTTTCAATATCTTACGCAGTATTTTAACGAGAAACAAATAGTTGATTGAAAATGAAGTATTTAAGGTTATTATCTAATCAATTATGTGTTTGCATCATTTTTATCGTATATATAATGAATTATTACCCATAAACTGAAAATTCACAATAACGTGGAAAACCGCAAAATATTGCCTAATTCGATGATATTTTGTTTAAATCACATAGAGGAAAAGGGGATGATAAACGTCAAAATATTGTTAAATTCGATGATTTTTCGTACGAAACAAAATGCAACAAAACTTGCTTAAAATGCAATATTATGCGACATTCTGAGATTTGAAGGCCAAATCAGATATCGTGATACTACATGAAATAGTATCGAAATATTGGAAAAAATGAATATATTTTCGTAATATCAAACTACATGAATAACGTTAAAAAGTCACTATTTAACATATTTGAGGATTTTAACTTCAAATCATAGAGCGAGGTTTCGTATTATTTAGATCCAAGAAAAGACATATGACGATGTTGTTTCCAATACAAATGATAAAACCAATGTGTTTTCATTAGAATTAACTAAAATGTTCATGATTTTCCGTTTATATTACCGATATAAGATGTACACGTAAAACCGCTCTAATCCGGCTGAAACGTCGATATATGCAATAAAAACAGAACTTCTCCCCTTTTCAATATCTTACTCAGTATTTTAACGAGAAACAAATAGTTGATTGAAAATGAAGTATTTAAGGTTATTATCTAATTAATAATGTGTTTGCATCATTTTTATCGTATATATAATGAATTATTACCATAAACTGAAAATTCACAAAAACGTGGAAAACGGTAAAATATTGCCTAATTCGATGATATTTTGTTTAAATCACATAGAGGAAAAGGGGATGATAAACGTCAAAATATTGCTAAATTCGATGATTTTTCGTACGAAACAAAATGCAAGAAAACTTGCTTAAAATGCAATATTATGCGACATTCTGAGATTTGAAGGCCAAATCCGATATCGTGATACTACATGAAATAGTATCGAAATATTGGTAAAAATGAATATATTTTCGTAATATCATACTACATGAATAACGTTAAAAAGTCACTATTTTACCATATATGAGGATTTTAACTTCAAATCATAGAGCGAGGTTTCGTATTATTTAGATCCAAGAAAAGACATATGACAATGTTGTTTCCAATACAAATGATAAAACCAATGTGGTTTCATTAGAATTAACTAAAATGTTCATGATTTTCCGTTTATATTACCGATGGAAGATGTACACGTAAAACCGCTCTAATCCGGCTGAAACGTCGATATATGCAATAAAAACAGACCTTCTCCCCTTTTCAATATCTTACTCAGTATTTTAACGAGAAACAAATAGTTGATATAAAATGAAGTATTTAAGGTTATTATCTAATCAATTATGTGTTTGCATCATTTTTATCGTATATATAATGAATTATTACCCATAAACTGAAAATTCACAAAAACGTGGAAAACGGCAAAATATTGCCTAATTCGATGATATTTTATTTAAATCACATAGAGGAAAAGGGGATGATAAACGTCAAAATATTGTTAAATTCGATGATTTTTCGTACGAAACAAAATGCAAGAAAACTTGCTTAAAATGCAATATTATGCGACATTCTGAGATTTGAAGGCCAAATCAGATATCGTGATACTACATGAAATAGTATCGATATATTGGCAAAAATGAATATATTTTCGTAATATCAAACTACATGAATAACGTTAAAAAGTCACTATTTTACCATATTTGAGGATTTTAACTTCAAATCATAGAACTAGGTTTCGAATTATTTAGATCCAAGAAAAGACATATGACAATGTTGTTTCCAATACAATTGATAAAACCAATGTGTTTTCATTAGAATTAACTAAAATGTTCATGATTTTCCGTTTATATTACCGATGGAAGATGTACACGTAAAACCGCTCTAATCCGGCTGAAACGTCGATATATGCAATAAAAACAGAACTTCTCCCCTTTTCAATATCTTACTCAGTATTTTAACGAGAAACAAATAGTTGATTGAAAATGAAGTATTTAAGGTTATTATCTAATCAATTATGTGTTTGCATCATTTTTATCGTATATATAAAGAATTATTACCCATAAACTGAAAATTCACAAAAACGTGGAAAACGGCAAAATATTGCCTAATTCGATGATATTCTGTTTAAATCACATAGAAAAAAAGGGGATGATAAACGTCAAAATATTGTTAAATTCGATGATTTTTCGTACGAAACAAAATGCAAGAAAACTTGCTTAAAATGCAATATTATGCGACATTCTGAGATTTGAAGGCCAAATCCGATATCGTGATACAACATGAAATAGTATCGAAATATTGGCAAAAATGAATATATTTTCGTAATATCAAACTACATGAATAACGTTAAAAAGTCACTATTTTACCATATTTGAGGATTTTAACTTCAAATCATAGAGCGAGGTTTCGCATTATTTAGATCCAAGAAAAGACATATGACAATGTTGTTTCCAATACAAATGATAAAACCAATGTGTTTTCATTAGAATTAACTAAAATGTTCATGATTTTCCGTTTATATTACCGATGGAAGATGTACACGTAAAACCGCTTTAATCCGGCTGAAACGTCGATATATGCAATAAAAACAGAACTTCTCCCCTTTTCAATATCTTACGCAGTATTTTAACGAGAAACAAATAGTTGATTGAAAATGAAGTATTTAAGGTTAATATCTAATCAATTATGTGTTTGCATCATTTTTATCGTATATATAATGAATTATTACCATAAACTGAAAATTCACAAAAACGTGGAAAACGGTAAAATATTGCCTAATTCGATGATATTTTGTTTAAATCACATAGAGGAAAAGGGGATGATAAACGTCAAAATATTGCTAAATTCGATGATTTTTCGTACGAAACAAAATGCAAGAAAACTTGCTTAAAATGCAATATTATGCGACATTCTGAGATTTGAAGGCCAAATCCGATATCGTGATACTACATGAAATAGTATCGAAATATTGGTAAAAATGAATATATTTTCGTAATATCATACTACATGAATAACGTTAAAAAGTCACTATTTTACCATATATGAGGATTTTAACTTCAAATCATAGAGCGAGGTTTCGTATTATTTAGATCCAATAAAAGACATATGACAATGTTGTTTCCAATACAAATGATAAAACCAATGTGGTTTCATTAGAATTAACTAAAATGTTCATGATTTTCCGTTTATATTACCGATGGAAGATGTACACGTAAAACCGCTCTAATCCGGCTGAAACGTCGATATATGCAATAAAAACAGACCTTCTCCCCTTTTCAATATCTTACTCAGTATTTTAACGAGAAACAAATAGTTGATATAAAATGAAGTATTTAAGGTTATTATCTAATCAATTATGTGTTTGCATCATTTTTATCGTATATATAATGAATTATTACCCATAAACTGAAAATTCACAAAAACGTGGAAAACGGCAAAATATTGCCTAACTCGATGATATTTTATTTAAATCACATAGAGGAAAAGGGGATGATAAACGTCAAAATATTGTTAAATTCGATGATTTTTCGTACGAAACAAAATGCAAGAAAACTTGCTTAAAATGCAATATTATGCGACATTCTGAGATTTGAAGGCCAAATCAGATATCGTGATACTACATGAAATAGTATCGATATATTGGCAAAAATGAATATATTTTCGTAATATCAAACTACATGAATAACGTTAAAAAGTCACTATTTTACCATATTTGAGGATTTTAACTTCAAATCATAGAACTAGGTTTCGAATTATTTAGATCCAAGAAAAGACATATGACAATGTTGTTTCCAATACAATTGATAAAACCAATGTGTTTTCATTAGAATTAACTAAAATGTTCATGATTTTCCGTTTATATTACCGACGGAAGATGTACACGTAAAACCGCTCTAATCCGGCTGAAACGTCGATATATGCAATAAAAACAGAACTTCTCCCCTTTTCAATATCTTACTCAGTATTTTAACGAGAAACAAATAGTTGATTGAAAATGAAGTATTCATTTTCAATCACATAGAAATGTTCAATCACATTTTCAATCAGAGGTTATCACATAGAGGAAAAGGGGATGATAAACGTCAAAATATTGCTAAATTCGATGATTTTTCGTACGAAACAAAATGCAAGAAAACTTGCTTAAAATGCAATATTATGCGACATTCTGAGATTTGAAGGCCAAATCCGATATCGTGATACTACATGAAATAGTATCGAAATATTGGTAAAAATGAATATATTTTCGTAATATCAAACTACATGAATAACGTTAAAAAGTCACTATTTTACCATATTTGAGGATTTTAACTTCAAATCATAGAGCGAGGTTTCGTATTATTTAGATCCAAGAAAAGACATATGACAATGTTGTTTCCAATACAAATGATCAAACCAATGTGTTTTCATTAGACTTAACTAAAATGTTCATGATTTCCCGTTTATATTACCGATGGAAGATGTACACTTAAAACCGCTCTAATCCGGCTGAAACGTCGATATATGCAATAAAAACAGAACTTCTCCCATTTTCAATATCTTACTCAGTATTTTAACGAGAAACAAATAGTTGATTGAAAATGAAGTATTTAAGGTTATTATCTAATCAATTATGTGTTTGCATCATTTTTATCGTATATATAATGAATTATTACCCATAAACTGAAAATTCACAAAAACGTGGAAAACGGCAAGATATTGCCTAATTCGATGATATTTTGTTTAAATCACATAGAAGAAAAGGGGATGATAAACGTCAAAATATTGTTAAATTCGATGATTTTTCGTACCAAACGAAATGCAAGAAAACTTGCTTAAAATGCAATATTATGCGACATTCTGAGATTTGAAGGCCAAATCAGATATCGTGATACTACATGAAATAGTATCGAAATATTGGTAAAAATGAATATATTTTCGTAATATTAAACTACATGAATAACGTTAAAAAGTCACTATTTTACCATATTTGAAGATTTTAACTTCAAATCATAGAGCGAGGTTTCGTATTATTTAGATCCAAGAAAAGACATATGACAATGTTGTTTCCAATACAAATGATAAAACCAATGTGTTTTCATTAGAATTAACTAAAATGTTCATGATTTTCCGTTTATATTACCGATGGAAGATGTACACGTAAAACCGCTCTAATCCGGCTGAAACGTCGATATATGCAATAAAAACAGAACTTCTCCCCTTTTCAATATCTTACTCAGTATTTTAACGAGAAACAAATAGTTGATTGAAAATGAAGTATTTAAGGTTATTATCTAATCAATTATGTGTTTGCATCATTTTTATCGTATATATAATGAATTATTACCCATAAACTGAAAATTCACAAAAACGTAGAAAACGGTAAGATATTGCCTAATTCGATGATATTTTGTTTAAATCACATAGAGAAAAAGGGGATGATAAACGTCAAAATATTGTTAAATTCGATGATTTTTCGTACGAAACAAAATGCAAGAAAACTTGCTTAAAATGCAATATTATGCGACATTCTGAGATTTGAAGGCCAAATCAGATATCGTGATACTACATGAAATAGTATCGAAATATTGGTAAAAATGAATATATTTTCGTAATATCAAACTACATGAATAACGTTAAAAAGTCACTATTTTACCATATTTGAAGATTTTAACTTCAAATCATAGAGCGAGGTTTCGTATTATTTAGATCCAAGAAAAGACATATGACAATGTTGTTTCCAATGCAAATGATAAAACCAATGTGTTTTCATTAGAATTAACTAAAATGTTCATGATTTTCCGTTTATATTACCGATGGAAGATGTACACGTAAAACCGCTCTAATCCGGCTGAAACGTCGATATATGCAATAAAACAGAACTTCTCCCCTTTTTAATATCTTACTCAGTATTTTAACGAGAAACAAATAGTTGATTGAAAATGAAGTATTTAAGGTTATTATCTAATCAATTATGTGTTTGCATCATTTTTATCGTATATATAATGAATTATTACCCATAAACTGAAAATTCACAAAAACGTGGAAAACGGCAAAATATTGCCTAATTCGATGATATTCTGTTTAAATCACATAGAAAAAAAGGAGATGATAAACGTCAAAATATTGTTAAATTCGATGATTTTTCGTACGAAACAAAATGCAAGAAAACTTGCTTAAAATGCAATATTATGCGACATTCTGAGATTTGAAGGCCAAATCCGATATCGTGACACAACATGAAATAGTATCGAAATATTGGTAAAAATGAATATATTTTCGTAATATCAAACTACATGAATAACGTTAAAAAGTCACTATTTTACCATATTTGAGGATTTTAACTTCAAATCATAGAGCGAGGTTTCGTATTATTTAGATCCAAGAAAAGACATATGACAATGTTGTTTCCAATACAAATGATAAAACCAATGTGTTTTCATTAGAATTAACTAAAATGTTCATGATTTTCCGTTTATATTACCGATGGAAGATGTACACGTAAAACCGCTTTAATTCGGCTGAAACGTCGATATATGCAATAAAAACAGAACTTCTCCACTTTTCAATATCTTACTCAGTATTTTAACGAGAAACAAATAGTTGATTGAAAATGAAGTATTTAAGGTTATTATCTAATCAATTATGTGTTTGCATCATTTTTATCGTATATATAATGAATTATTACCCATAAACTGAAAATTCACAAAAACGTGGAAAACGGCAAATTATTGCCTAATTCGATAATATTTTGTTTAAATCACATAGAGAAAAAGGGGATGATAAACGTCAAAATATTGTTAAATTCGATGATTTTTCGTACGAAACAAAATGCAAGAAAACTTGCTTAAAATGCAATATTATGCGACATTCTGAGATTTGAAGGCCAAATCAGATATCGTGATACTAGATGAAACAGTATCGAAATATTGGTAAAAATGAATATATTTTCGTAATATCAAACTACATGAATAACGTTAAAAAGTCACTATTTTACCATATTTGAGGATTTTAACTTCAAATCATAGAACGAGGTTTCGTATTATTTTGATCCAAGAAAAGACATATGACAATGTTGTTTCCAATACAAATGATAAAACCAATGTGTTTTCATTAGAATTAACTAAAATGTTCATGATTTTCCGTTTATATTACCGATGGAAGATGTACACGTAAAACCGCTCTAATCCGGCTGAAACGTCGATATATGCAATAAAAACAGAACTTCTCCTCTTTTCAATATCTTACTCAGTATTTTAACGAGAAACAAATAGTTGATTGAAAATGAAGTATTTAAGGTTATTATCTAATCAATTATGTGTTTGCATCATTTTTATCGTATATATAAAGAATTATTACCCATAAACTGAAAATTCACAAAAACGTGGAAAACGGAAAAATATTGCCTAATTCGATGATATTCTGTTTAAATCACATAGAAAAAAAGGGGATGATAAACGTCAAAATATTGTTAAATTCGATGATTTTTCGTACGAAACAAAATGCAAGAAAACTTGCTTAAAATGCAATATTATGCGACATTCTGAGATTTGAAGGCCAAATCCGATATCGTGATACAACATGAAATAGTATCGAAATATTGGTAAAAATGAATATATTTTCGTAATATCAAACTACATGAATAACGTTAAAAAGTCACTATTTTACCATATTTGAGGATTTTAACTTCAAATCATAGAGCGAGGTTTCGTATTATTTAGATCCAAGAAAAGACATATGACAATGTTGTTTCCAATACAAATGATAAAACCAATGTGTTTTCATTAGAATTAACTAAAATGTTCATGATTTTCCGTTTATATTACCGATGGAAGATGTACACGTAAAACCGCTTTAATCCGGCTGAAACGTCGATATATGCAATAAAAACAGAACTTCTCCCCTTTTCAATATCTTACGCAGTATTTTAACGAGAAACAAATAGTTGATTGAAAATGAAGTATTTAAGGTTATTATCTAATAAATTATGTGTTTGCATCATTTTTATCGTATATATAATGAATTATTACCATAAACTGAAAATTCACAAAAACGTGGAAAACGGTAAAATATTGCCTAATTCGATGATATTTTGTTTAAATCACATAGAGGAAAAGGGGATGATAAACGTCAAAATATTGCTAAATTCGATGATTTTTCGTACGAAACAAAATGCAAGAAAACTTGCTTAAAATGCAATATTATGCGACATTCTGAGATTTGAAGGCCAAATCCGATATCGTGATACTACATGAAATAGTATCGAAATATTGGTAAAAATGAATATATTTTCGTAATATCATACTACATGAATAACGTTAAAAAGTCACTATTTTACCATATATGAGGATTTTAACTTCAAATCATAGAGCGAGGTTTCGTATTATTTAGATCCAAGAAAAGACATATGACAATGTTGTTTCCAATACAAATGATAAAACCAATGTGGTTTCATTAGAATTAACTAAAATGTTCATGATTTTCCGTTTATATTACCGATGGAAGATGTACACGTAAAACCGCTCTAATCCGGCTGAAACGTCGATATATGCAATAAAAACAGACCTTCTCCCCTTTTCAATATCTTACTCAGTATTTTAACGAGAAACAAATAGTTGATATAAAATGAAGTATTTAAGGTTATTATCTAATCAATTATGTGTTTGCATCATTTTTATCGTATATATAATGAATTATTACCCATAAACTGAAAATTCACAAAAACGTGGAAAACGGCAAAATATTGCCTAATTCGATGATATTTTATTTAAATCACATAGAGGAAAAGGGGATGATAAACGTCAAAATATTGTTAAATTCGATGATTTTTCGTACGAAACAAAATGCAAGAAAACTTGCTTAAAATGCAATATTATGCGACATTCTGAGATTTGAAGGCCAAATCAGATATCGTGATACTACATGAAATAGTATCGATATATTGGCAAAAATGAATATATTTTCGTAATATCAAACTACATGAATAACGTTAAAAAGTCACTATTTTACCATATTTGAGGATTTTAACTTCAAATCATAGAACTAGGTTTCGAATTATTTAGATCCAAGAAAAGACATATGACAATGTTGTTTCCAATACAATTGATAAAACCAATGTGTTTTCATTAGAATTAACTAAAATGTTCATGATTTTCCGTTTATATTACCGACGGAAGATGTACACGTAAAACCGCTCTAATCCGGCTGAAACGTCGATATATGCAATAAAAACAGAACTTCTCCCCTTTTCAATATCTTACTCAGTATTTTAACGAGAAACAAATAGTTGATTGAAAATGAAGTATTCATTTTCAATCACATAGAAATGTTCAATCACATTTTCAATCAGAGGTTATCACATAGAGGAAAAGGGGATGATAAACGTCAAAATATTGCTAAATTCGATGATTTTTCGTACGAAACAAAATGCAAGAAAACTTGCTTAAAATGCAATATTATGCGACATTCTGAGATTTGAAGGCCAAATCCGATATCGTGATACAACATGAAATAGTATCGAAATATTGGTAAAAATGAATATATTTTCGTAATATCAAACTACATGAATAACCTTAAAAAGTCACTATTTTACCATATTTGAGGATTTTAACTTCAAATCATAGAGCGAGGTTTCGTATTATTTAGATCCAAGAAAAGACATATGACAATGTTGTTTCCAATACAAATGATAAAACCAATGTGTTTTCATTAGAATTAACTAAAATGTTCATGATTTCCCGTTTATATTACCGATGGAAGATGTACACTTAAAACCGCTTTAATCCGGCTGAAACGTCGATATATGCAATAAAAACAGAACTTCTCCCCTTTTCAATATCTTACGCAGTATTTTAACGAGAAACAAATAGTTGATTGAAAATGAAGTATTTAAGGTTATTATCTAATCAATTATGTGTTTGCATCATTTTTATCGTATATATAATGAATTATTACCCATAAACTGAAAATTCACAATAACGTGGAAAACCGCAAAATATTGCCTAATTCGATGATATTTTGTTTAAATCACATAGAGGAAAAGGGGATGATAAACGTCAAAATATTGTTAAATTCGATGATTTTTCGTACGAAACAAAATGCAACAAAACTTGCTTAAAATGCAATATTATGCGACATTCTGAGATTTGAAGGCCAAATCAGATATCGTGATACTACATGAAATAGTATCGAAATATTGGAAAAAATGAATATATTTTCGTAATATCAAACTACATGAATAACGTTAAAAAGTCACTATTTAACATATTTGAGGATTTTAAGTTCAAAATTAAGAGCGAGGTTTCGTATTATTTAGATCCAAGAAAAGACATATGACAATGTTGTTTCCAATACAAATGATAAAACCAATGTGTTTTCATTAGAATTAACTAAAATGTTCATGATTTTCCGTTTATATTACCGATGGAAGATGTACACGTAAAACCGCTCTGATCCGGCTGAAACGTCGATATATGCAATAAAAACAGAACTTCTCCCCTTTTCAATATCTTACTCAGTATTTTAACGAGAAACAAATAGTTGATTGAAAATGAAGTATTTAAGGTTATAATCTAATCAATTATGTGTTTGCATCATTTTTATCGTATATATAATGAATTATTACCCATAAACTGAAAATTCACAAAAACGTGGAAAACGGTAAAATATTACCTAATTCGATGATATTTTGTTTAAATCACATAGAGAAAAAGGGGATGATAAACGTCAAAATATTGCTAAATTCGATGATTTTTCGTACGAAACAAAATGCAAGAAAACTTGCTTAAAATGCAATATTATGCGACATTCTGAGATATGAAGGCCAAATCAGATATCGTGATACTACATGAAATAGTATCGAAATATTGGTAAAAATGAATATATTTTCGTAATATCAAACTACATGAATAACGTTAAAAAGTCACTATTTTACCATATTTGAAGATTTTAACTTCAAATCATAGAGCGAGGTTTCGTATTATTTAGATCCAAGAAAAGACATATGACAATGTTGTTTCCAATACAAATGATAAAACCAATGTGTTTTCATTAGAATTAACTAAAATGTTCATGATTTTCCGTTTATATTACCGATGGAAGATGTACACGTAAAACCGCTCTAATCCGGCTGAAACGTCGATATATGCAATAAAAACAGACCTTCTCCCCTTTTCAATATCTTACTCAGTATTTTAACGAGAAACAAATAGTTGATATAAAATGAAGTATTTAAGGTTATTATCTAATCAATTATGTGTTTGCATCATTTTTATCGTATATATAATGAATTATTACCCATAAACTGAAAATTCACAAAAACGTGGAAAACGGCAAAATATTGCCTAATTCGATGATATTTTATTTAAATCACATAGAGGAAAAGGGGATGATAAACGTTAAAATATTGCTAAATTCGATGATTTTTCGTACGAAACAAAATGCAAGAAAACTTGCTTAAAATGCAATATTATGCGACATTCTGAGATTTGAAGGCCAAATCCGATATCGTGATACAACATGAAATAGTATCGAAATATTGGTAAAAATGAATATATTTTCGTAATATCAAACTACATGAATAACGTTAAAAAGTCACTATTTTACCATATTTGAGGATTTTAACTTCAAATCATAGAGCGAGGTTTCGTATTATTTAGATCCAAGAAAAGACATATGACAATGTTGTTTCCAATACAAATGATAAAACCAATGTGTTTTCATTAGAATTAACTAAAATGTTCATGATTTCCCGTTTATATTACCGATGGAAGATGTACACTTAAAACCGCTTTAATCCGGCTGAAACGTCGATATATGCAATAAAAACAGAACTTCTCCCCTTTTCAATATCTTACGCAGTATTTTAACGAGAAACAAATAGTTGATTGAAAATGAAGTATTTAAGGTTATTATCTAATCAATTATGTGTTTGCATCATTTTTATCGTATATATAATGAATTATTACCCATAAACTGAAAATTCACAATAACGTGGAAAACCGCAAAATATTGCCTAATTCGATGATATTTTGTTTAAATCACATAGAGGAAAAGGGGATGATAAACGTCAAAATATTGTTAAATTCGATGATTTTTCGTACGAAACAAAATGCAACAAAACTTGCTTAAAATGCAATATTATGCGACATTCTGAGATTTGAAGGCCAAATCAGATATCGTGATACTACATGAAATAGTATCGAAATATTGGAAAAAATGAATATATTTTCGTAATATCAAACTACATGAATAACGTTAAAAAGTCACTATTTAACATATTTGAGGATTTTAACTTCAAATCATAGAGCGAGGTTTCGTATTATTTAGATCCAAGAAAAGACATATGACGATGTTGTTTCCAATACAAATGATAAAACCAATGTGTTTTCATTAGAATTAACTAAAATGTTCATGATTTTCCGTTTATATTACCGATATAAGATGTACACGTAAAACCGCTCTAATCCGGCTGAAACGTCGATATATGCAATAAAAACAGAACTTCTCCCCTTTTCAATATCTTACTCAGTATTTTAACGAGAAACAAATAGTTGATTGAAAATGAAGTATTTAAGGTTATTATCTAATTAATAATGTGTTTGCATCATTTTTATCGTATATATAATGAATTATTACCATAAACTGAAAATTCACAAAAACGTGGAAAACGGTAAAATATTGCCTAATTCGATGATATTTTGTTTAAATCACATAGAGGAAAAGGGGATGATAAACGTCAAAATATTGCTAAATTCGATGATTTTTCGTACGAAACAAAATGCAAGAAAACTTGCTTAAAATGCAATATTATGCGACATTCTGAGATTTGAAGGCCAAATCCGATATCGTGATACTACATGAAATAGTATCGAAATATTGGTAAAAATGAATATATTTTCGTAATATCATACTACATGAATAACGTTAAAAAGTCACTATTTTACCATATATGAGGATTTTAACTTCAAATCATAGAGCGAGGTTTCGTATTATTTAGATCCAAGAAAAGACATATGACAATGTTGTTTCCAATACAAATGATAAAACCAATGTGGTTTCATTAGAATTAACTAAAATGTTCATGATTTTCCGTTTATATTACCGATGGAAGATGTACACGTAAAACCGCTCTAATCCGGCTGAAACGTCGATATATGCAATAAAAACAGACCTTCTCCCCTTTTCAATATCTTACTCAGTATTTTAACGAGAAACAAATAGTTGATATAAAATGAAGTATTTAAGGTTATTATCTAATCAATTATGTGTTTGCATCATTTTTATCGTATATATAATGAATTATTACCCATAAACTGAAAATTCACAAAAACGTGGAAAACGGCAAAATATTGCCTAATTCGATGATATTTTATTTAAATCACATAGAGGAAAAGGGGATGATAAACGTCAAAATATTGTTAAATTCGATGATTTTTCGTACGAAACAAAATGCAAGAAAACTTGCTTAAAATGCAATATTATGCGACATTCTGAGATTTGAAGGCCAAATCAGATATCGTGATACTACATGAAATAGTATCGATATATTGGCAAAAATGAATATATTTTCGTAATATCAAACTACATGAATAACGTTAAAAAGTCACTATTTTACCATATTTGAGGATTTTAACTTCAAATCATAGAACTAGGTTTCGAATTATTTAGATCCAAGAAAAGACATATGACAATGTTGTTTCCAATACAATTGATAAAACCAATGTGTTTTCATTAGAATTAACTAAAATGTTCATGATTTTCCGTTTATATTACCGACGGAAGATGTACACGTAAAACCGCTCTAATCCGGCTGAAACGTCGATATATGCAATAAAAACAGAACTTCTCCCCTTTTCAATATCTTACTCAGTATTTTAACGAGAAACAGATAGTTGATTGAAAATGAAGTATTCATTTTCAATCACATAGAAATGGTCAATCACATTTTCAATCAGAGGTTATCACATAGAGGAAAAGGGGATGATAAACGTCAAAATATTGCTAAATTCGATGATTTTTCGTACGAAACAAAATGCAAGAAAACTTGCTTAAAATGCAATATTATGCGACATTCTGAGATTTGAAGGCCAAATCCGATATCGTGATACAACATGAAATAGTATCGAAATATTGGTAAAAATGAATATATTTTCGTAATATCAAACTACATGAATAACGTTAAAAAGTCACTATTTTACCATATTTGAGGATTTTAACTTCAAATCATAGAGCGAGGTTTCGTATTATTTAGATCCACGAAAAGACATATGACAATGTTGTTTCCAATACAAATGATAAAACCAATGTGTTTTCATTAGAATTAACTAAAATGTTCATGATTTCCCGTTTATATTACCGATGGAAGATGTACACTTAAAACCGCTTTAATCCGGCTGAAACGTCGATATATGCAATAAAAACAGAACTTCTCCCCTTTTCAATATCTTACGCAGTATTTTAACGAGAAACAAATAGTTGATTGAAAATGAAGTATTTAAGGTTATTATCTAATCAATTATGTGTTTGCATCATTTTTATCGTATATATAATGAATTATTACCCATAAACTGAAAATTCACAATAACGTGGAAAACCGCAAAATATTGCCTAATTCGATGATATTTTGTTTAAATCACATAGAGGAAAAAGGGATGAAAAACGTCAAAATATTGTTAAATTCGATGATTTTTCGTACGAAACAAAATGCAACAAAACTTGCTTAAAATGCAATATTATGCGACATTCTGAGATTTGAAGGCCAAATCAGATATCGTGATACTACATGAAATAGTATCGAAATATTGGAAAAAATGAATATATTTTCGTAATATCAAACTACATGAATAACGTTAAAAAGTCACTATTTAACATATTTGAGGATTTTAACTTCAAATCATAGAGCGAGGTTTCGTATTATTTAGATCCAAGAAAAGACATATGACGATGTTGTTTCCAATACAAATGATAAAACCAATGTGTTTTCATTAGAATTAACTAAAATGTTCATGATTTTCCGTTTATATTACCGATATAAGATGTACACGTAAAACCGCTCTAATCCGGCTGAAACGTCGATATATGCAATAAAAACAGAACTTCTCCCCTTTTCAATATCTTACTCAGTATTTTAACGAGAAACAAATAGTTGATTGAAAATGAAGTATTTAAGGTTATTATCTAAATAATAATGTGTTTGCATCATTTTTATCGTATATATAATGAATTATTACCATAAACTGAAAATTCACAAAAACGTGGAAAACGGTAAAATATTGCCTAATTCGATGATATTTTGTTTAAATCACATAGAGGAAAAGGGGATGATAAACGTCAAAATATTGCTAAATTCGATGATTTTTCGTACGAAACAAAATGCAAGAAAACTTGCTTAAAATGCAATATTATGCGACATTCTGAGATTTGAAGGCCAAATCCGATATCGTGATACTACATGAAATAGTATCGAAATATTGGTAAAAATGAATATATTTTCGTAATATCATACTACATGAATAACGTTAAAAAGTCACTATTTTACCATATATGAGGATTTTAACTTCAAATCATAGAGCGAGGTTTCGTATTATTTAGATCCAAGAAAAGACATATGACAATGTTGTTTCCAATACAAATGATAAAACCAATGTGGTTTCATTAGAATTAACTAAAATGTTCATGATTTTCCGTTTATATTACCGATGGAAGATGTACACGTAAAACCGCTCTAATCCGGCTGAAACGTCGATATATGCAATAAAAACAGACCTTCTCCCCTTTTCAATATCTTACTCAGTATTTTAACGAGAAACAAATAGTTGATATAAAATGAAGTATTTAAGGTTATTATCTAATCAATTATGTGTTTGCATCATTTTTATCGTATATATAATGAATTATTACCCATAAACTGAAAATTCACAAAAACGTGGAAAACGGCAAAATA
Source organism: Procambarus clarkii (assembly GCF_040958095.1). Taxonomy (NCBI): domain Eukaryota; kingdom Metazoa; phylum Arthropoda; class Malacostraca; order Decapoda; family Cambaridae; genus Procambarus; species Procambarus clarkii. The sequence continues at coordinate 288,725 of NW_027189195.1, forward strand.
TTGCCTAATTCGATGATATTTTATTTAAATCACATAGAGGAAAAGGGGATGATAAACGTCAAAATATTGTTAAATTCGATGATTTTTCGTACGAAACAAAATGCAAGAAAACTTGCTTAAAATGCAATATTATGCGACATTCTGAGATTTGAAGGCCAAATCAGATATCGTGATACTACATGAAATAGTATCGATATATTGGCAAAAATGAATATATTTTCGTAATATCAAACTACATGAATAACGTTAAAAAGTCACTATTTTACCATATTTGAGGATTTTAACTTCAAATCATAGAACTAGGTTTCGAATTATTTAGATCCAAGAAAAGACATATGACAATGTTGTTTCCAATACAATTGATAAAACCAATGTGTTTTCATTAGAATTAACTAAAATGTTCATGATTTTCCGTTTATATTACCGACGGAAGATGTACACGTAAAACCGCTCTAATCCGGCTGAAACGTCGATATATGCAATAAAAACAGAACTTCTCCCCTTTTCAATATCTTACTCAGTATTTTAACGAGAAACAAATAGTTGATTGAAAATGAAGTATTCATTTTCAATCACATAGAAATGTTCAATCACATTTTCAATCAGAGGTTATCACATAGAGGAAAAGGGGATGATAAACGTCAAAATATTGCTAAATTCGATGATTTTTCGTACGAAACAAAATGCAAGAAAACTTGCTTAAAATGCAATATTATGCGACATTCTGAGATTTGAAGGCCAAATCCGATATCGTGATACAACATGAAATAGTATCGAAATATTGGTAAAAATGAATATATTTTCGTAATATCAAACTACATGAATAACGTTAAAAAGTCACTATTTTACCATATTTGAGGATTTTAACTTCAAATCATAGAGCGAGGTTTCGTATTATTTAGATCCAAGAAAAGACATATGACAATGTTGTTTCCAATACAAATGATAAAACCAATGTGTTTTCATTAGAATTAACTAAAATGTTCATGATTTCCCGTTTATATTACCGATGGAAGATGTACACTTAAAACCGCTTTAATCCGGCTGAAACGTCGATATATGCAATAAAAACAGAACTTCTCCCCTTTTCAATATCTTACGCAGTATTTTAACGAGAAACAAATAGTTGATTGAAAATGAAGTATTTAAGGTTATTATCTAATCAATTATGTGTTTGCATCATTTTTATCGTATATATAATGAATTATTACCCATAAACTGAAAATTCACAAAAACGTGGAAAACGGCAAAATATTGCCTAATTCGATGATATTTTGTTTAAATCACATAGAGGAAAAGGGGATGATAAACGTCAAAATATTGTTAAATTCGATGATTTTTCGTACGAAACAAAATGCAAGAAAAATTGCTTAAAATGCAATATTATGCGACATTCTGAGATTTGAAGGCCAAATCAGATATCGTGATCCCTACATGAAATAGTATCGAAATATTGGTAAAAATGAATATATTTTCGTAATATCAAACTACATGAATAACGTTAAAAAGTCACTATCTTACCATATTTGAGGATTTTAACTTCAAAATTAAGAGCGAGGTTTCGTATTATTTAGATCCAAGAAAAGACATATGACAATGTTGTTTCCAATACAAATGATAAAACCAATGTGTTTTCATTAGAATTAACTAAAATGTTCATGATTTTCCGTTTATATTACCGATGGAAGATGTACACGTAAAACCGCTCTGATCCGGCTGAAACGTCGATATATGCAATAAAAACAGAACTTCTCCCCTTTTCAATATCTTACTCAGTATTTTAACGAGAAACAAATAGTTGATTGAAAATGAAGTATTTAAGGTTATAATCTAATCAATTATGTGTTTGCATCATTTTTATCGTATATATAATGAATTATTACCCATAAACTGAAAATTCACAAAAACGTGGAAAACGGTAAAATATTACCTAATTCGATGATATTTTGTTTAAATCACATAGAGAAAAAGGGGATGATAAACGTCAAAATATTGCTAAATTCGATGATTTTTCGTACGAAACAAAATGCAAGAAAACTTGCTTAAAATGCAATATTATGCGACATTCTGAGATATGAAGGCCAAATCAGATATCGTGATACTACATGAAATAGTATCGAAATATTGGTAAAAATGAATATATTTTCGTAATATCAAACTACATGAATAACGTTAAAAAGTCACTATTTTACCATATTTGAAGATTTTAACTTCAAATCATAGAGCGAGGTTTCGTATTATTTAGATCCAAGAAAAGACATATGACAATGTTGTTTCCAATACAAATGATAAAACCAATGTGTTTTCATTAGAATTAACTAAAATGTTCATGATTTTCCGTTTATATTACCGATGGAAGATGTACACGTAAAACCGCTCTAATCCGGCTGAAACGTCGATATATGCAATAAAAACAGAACTTCTCCCCTTTTCAATATCTTACTCAGTATTTTAACGAGAAACAAATAGTTGATTGAAAATGAAGTATTTAAGGTTATTATCTAATAAATTATGTGTTTGCATCATTTTTATCGTATATATAATGAATTATTACCCATAAACTGAAAATTCACAAAAACGTGGAAAACGGCAAAATATTGCCTAATTCGATGATATTCTGTTTAAATCACATAGAGGAAAAGGGGATGATAAACGTCAAAATATTGTTAAATTCGATGATTTTTCGTACGAAACAAAATGCAAGAAAACTTGCTTAAAATGCAATATTATGCGACATTCTGAGATTTGAAGGCCAAATCAGATATCGTGATCCCTACATGAAATAGTATCGAAATATTGGTAAAAATGAATATATTTTCGTAATATCAAACTACATGAATAACGTTAAAAAGTCACTATTGTACCATATTTGAGGATTTTAACTTCAAATCATAGAGCGAGGTTTCGTATTGTTTAGATCCAAGAAAAGACATATGACAATGTTGTTTCCAATACAAATGATAAAACCAATGTGTTTTCATTAGAATTAACTAAAATGTTCATGATTTTCCGTTTATATTACCGATGGAAGATGTACACGTAAAACCGCACTAATCCGGCTGAAACGTCGATATATGCAATAAAAACAGAACTTCTCCCCTTTTCAATATCTTACTCAGTATTTTAACGAGAAACAAATAGTTGATTGAAAATGAAGTATTTAAGGTTATTATCTAATCAATTATGTGTTTGCATCATTTTTATCGTATATATAATGAATTATTACCCATAAACTGAAAATTCACAAAAACGTGGAAAACGGCAAAATATTGCCTAATTCGATGATATTCTGTTTAAATCACATAGAGGAAAAGGGGATGATAAACGTCAAAATATTGTTAAATTCGATGATTTTTCGTACGAAACAAAATGCAAGAAAACTTGCTTAAAATGCAATATTATGCGACATTCTGAGATTTGAAGGCCAAATCAGATATCGTGATACTACATGAAATAGTATCGAAATATTGGTAAAAATGAATATATTTTCGTAATATCAAACTACATGAATAACGTTAAAAAGTCACTATTTTACCATATTTGAGGATTTTAACTTCAAATCATAGAGCGAGGTTTCGTATTATTTAGATCCAAGAAAAGACATATGACAATGTTGTTTCCAATACAAATGATAAAACCAATGTGTTTTCATTAGAATTAACTAAAATGTTCATGATTTTCCGTTTATATTACCGATGGAAGATGTAAACGTAAAACCGCTCTAATCCGGCTGAAACGTCGATATATGCAATAAAAACAGAACTTCTCCCCTTTTCAATATCTTACTCAGTATTTTAACGAGAAACAAATAGTTGATTGCAAATGAAGTATTTAAGGTTATTATCTAATCAATTATGTGTTTGCATCATTTTTATCGTATATATAATGAATTATTACCCATAAACTGAAAATTCACAAAAACGTTATAAACGGCAAAATATTGCCTAATTCGATGATATTTTGTTTAAATCACATAGAGAAAAAGGGGATGATAAACGTCAAAATATTGTTAAATTCGATGATTTTTCGTACGAAACAAAATGCAAGAAAACTTGCTTAAAATGCAATATTATGCGACATTCTGAGATTTGAAGGCCAAATAAGATATCGTGATACTACATGAAATAGTATCGAAATATTGGTAAAAATGAATATATTTTCGTAATATCAAACTACATGAATAACGTTAAAAAGTCACTATTTTACCATATTTGAAGATTTTAACTTCAAATCATAGAGCGAGGTTTCGTATTATTTAGATCCAAGAAAAGACATATGACAATGTTGTTTCCAATACAAATGATAAAACCAATGTGTTTTCATTAGAATTAACTAAAATGTTCATGATTTTCCGTTTATATTACCGATGGAAGATGTACACGTAAAACCGCTCTAATCCGGCTGAAACGTCGATATATGCAATAAAAACAGAACTTCTCCCCTTTTCAATATCTTACTCAGTATTTTAACGAGAAACAAATAGTTGATTGAAAATGAAGTATTTAAGGTTATTATCTAATCAATTATGTGTTTGCATCATTTTTATCGTATATATAATGAATTATTACCCATAAACTGAAAATTCACAAAAACGTGGAAAACGGTAAAATATTGCCTAATTCGATGATATTTTGTTTAAATCACATAGAGGAAAAGGGGATGATAAACGTCAAAATATTGTTAAATTCGATGATTTTTCGTACGAAACAAAATGCAAGAAAACTTGCTTAAAATGCAATATTATGCGACATTCTGAGATTTGAAGGCCAAATCAGATATCGTGATACTACATGAAATAGTATCGAAATATTGGTAAAAATGAATATATTTTCGTAATATCAAACTACATGAATAACGTTAAAAAGTCACTATTGTACCATATTTGAGGATGTTAACTTCAAATCATAGAACTAGGTTTCGTATTATTTAGATCCATGAAAAGACATATGACAATGTTGTTTCCAATACAAATGATAAAACCAATGTGTTTTCATTAGAATTAACTAAAATGTTCATGATTTTCCGTTTATATTACCGATGGAAGATGTATACGTAAAACCGCTCTAATCTGGCTGAAACGTCGATATATGCAATAAAAACAGAACTTCTCCCATTTTCAATATCTTACTCAGTATTTTAACGAGAAACAAGTAGTTGTTTGAAAATGAAGCATTTAAGGGTATTATCTAATCAATTATGTGTTTGCATCATTTTTATCGTATATATAATGAATTATTACCCATAAACTGAAAATTCACAAAAACGTGGAAAACGGTAAAATATTGCCTAATTCGATGATATTTTGTTTAAATCACATAGAAGAAAAGGGGATGATAAACGTCAAAATATTGCTAAATTCGATGATTTTTCGTACGAAACAAAATGCAAGAAAACTTGCTTAAAATGCAATATTATGCGACATTCTGAGATTTGAAGGCCAAATCCGATATCGTGATACAACATGAAATAGTATCGAAATATTGGTAAAAATGAATATATTTTCGTAATATCAAACTACATGAATAACGTTAAAAAGTTACTATTTTACCATATTTGAGGATTTTAACTTCAAAATTAAGAGCGAGGTTTCGTATTATTTAGATCCAAGAAAAGACATATGACAATGTTGTTTCCAATACAAATGATAAAACCAATGTGTTTTCATTAGAATTAACTAAAATGTTCATGATTTTCCGTTAATATTACCGATGGAAGATGTACACGTAAAACCGCTCTGATCCGGCTGAAACGTCGATATATGCAATAAAAACAGAACTTCTCCCCTTTTCAATATCTTACTCAGTATTTTAACGAGAAACAAATAGTTGATTGAAAATGAAGTATTTAAGGTTATAATCTAATCAATTATGTGTTTGCATCATTTTTATCGTATATATAATGAATTATTACCCATAAACTGAAAATTCACAAAAACGTGGAAAACGGTAAAATATTACCTAATTCGATGATATTTTGTTTAAATCACATAGAGAAAAAGGGGATGATAAACGTCAAAATATTGCTAAATTCGATGATTTTTCGTACGAAACAAAATGCAAGAAAACTTGCTTAAAATGCAATATTATGCGACATTCTGAGATATGAAGGCCAAATCAGATATCGTGATACTACATGAAATAGTATCGAAATATTGGTAAAAATGAATATATTTTCGTAATATCAAACTACATGAATAACGTTAAAAAGTCACTATTTTACCATATTTGAAGATTTTAACTTCAAATCATAGAGCGAGGTTTCGTATTATTTAGATCCAAGAAAAGACATATGACAATGTTGTTTCCAATACAAATGATAAAACCAATGTGTTTTCATTAGAATTAACTAAAATGTTCATGATTTTCCGTTTATATTACCGATGGAAGATGTACACGTAAAACCGCTCTAATCCGGCTGAAACGTCGATATATGCAATAAAAACAGAACTTCTCCCCTTTTCAATATCTTACTCAGTATTTTAACGAGAAACAAATAGTTGATTGAAAATGAAGTATTTAAGGTTATTATCTAATCAATTATGTGTTTGCATCATTTTTATCGTATATATAATGAATTATTACCCATAAACTGAAAATTCACAAAAACGTGGAAAACGGCAAAATATTGCCTAATTCGATGATATTCTGTTTAAATCACATAGAGGAAAAGGGGATGATAAACGTCAAAATATTGTTAAATTCGATGATTTTTCGTACGAAACAAAATGCAAGAAAACTTGCTTAAAATGCAATATTATGCGACATTCTGAGATTTGAAGGCCAAATCAGATATCGTGATCCCTACATGAAATAGTATCGAAATATTGGTAAAAATGAATATATTTTCGTAATATCAAACTACATGAATAACGTTAAAAAGTCACTATTGTACCATATTTGAGGATTTTAACTTCAAATCATAGAGCGAGGTTTCGTATTGTTTAGATCCAAGAAAAGACATATGACAATGTTGTTTCCAATACAAATGATAAAACCAATGTGTTTTCATTAGAATTAACTAAAATGTTCATGATTTTCCGTTTATATTACCGATGGAAGATGTACACGTAAAACCGCTCTAATCCGGCTGAAACGTCGATATATGCAATAAAAACAGAACTTCTCCCCTTTTCAATATCTTACTCAGTATTTTAACGAGAAACAAATAGTTGATTGAAAATGAAGTATTTAAGGTTATTATCTAATCAATTATGTGTTTGCATCATTTTTATCGTATATATAATGAATTATTACCCATAAACTGAAAATTCACAAAAACGTTATAAACGGCAAAATATTGCCTAATTCGATGATATTTTGTTTAAATCACATAGAGGAAAAGGGGATGATAAACGTCAAAATATTGTTAAATTCGATGATTTTTCGTACGAAACAAAATGCAAGAAAACTTGCTTAAAATGCAATATTATGCGACATTCTGAGATTTGAAGGCCAAATCAGATATCGTGATACTAGATGAAACAGTATCGAAATATTGGTAATAATGAATATACTTTCGTAATATCAAACTACATGAATAACGTTAAAAAGTCACTATTTTACCATATTTGAGGATTTTAACTTCAAATCATAGAGCGAGGTTTCGTATTATTTAGATCCAAGAAAAGACATATGACAATGTTGTTTCCAATACAAATGATAAAACCAATGTGTTTTCATTAGAATTAACTAAAATGTTCATGATTTTCCGTTTATATTACCGATGGAAGATGTACACGTAAAACCGCTTTAATCCGGCTGAAACGTCGATATATGCAATAAAAACAGAACTTCTCCCCTTTTCAATATCTTACTCAGTATTTTAACGAGAAACAAGTAGTTGTTTGAAAATGAAGCATTTAAGGGTATTATCTAATCAATTATGTGTTTGCATCATTTTTATCGTATATATAATGAATTATTACCCATAAACTGAAAATTCACAAAAACGTGGAAAACGGCAAAATATTGCCTAATTCGATGATATTTTGTTTAAATCACATAGAGGAAAAGGGGATGATAAACGTCAAAATATTGTTAAATTCGATGATTTTTCGTACGAAACAAAATGCAAGAAAAATTGCTTAAAATGCAATATTATGCGACATTCTGAGATTTGAAGGCCAAATCAGATATCGTGATCCCTACATGAAATAGTATCGAAATATTGGTAAAAATGAATATATTTTCGTAATATCAAACTACATGAATAACGTTAAAAAGTCACTATTTTACCATATTTGAGGATTTTAACTTCAAAATTAAGAGCGAGGTTTCGTAATATTTAGATCCAAGAAAAGACATATGACAATGTTGTTTCCAATACAAATGATAAAACCAATGTGTTTTCATTAGAATTAACTAAAATGTTCATGATTTTCCGTTTATATTACCGATGGAAGATGTACACGTAAAACCGCTCTGATCCGGCTGAAACGTCGATATATGCAATAAAAACAGAACTTCTCCCCTTTTCAATATCTTACTCAGTATTTTAACGAGAAACAATTAGTTGATTGAAAATGAAGTATTTAAGGTTATTATCTAATCAATTATGTGTTTGCATCATTTTTATCGTATATATAATGAATTATTACCCATAAACTGAAAATTCACAAAAACGTGGAAAACGGCAAAATATTGCCTAATTCGATGATATTTTGTTTAAATCACATAGAGGAAAAGGGGATGATAAACGTCAAAATATTGCTAAATTCGATGATTTTTCGTACGAAACAAAATGCAAGAAAACTTGCTTAAAATGCAATATTATGCGACATTCTGAGATTTGAAGGCCAAATCAGATATCGTGATCCCTACATGAAATAGTATCGAAATATTGGTAAAAATGAATATATTTTCGTAATATCAAACTACATGAATAACGTTAAAAAGTCACTATTGTACCATATTTGAGGATTTTAACTTCAAATCATAGAGCGAGGTTTCGTATTGTTTAGATCCAAGAAAAGACATATGACAATGTTGTTTCCAATACAAATGATAAAACCAATGTGTTTTCATTAGAATTAACTAAAATGTTCATGATTTTCCGTTTATATTACCGATGGAAGATGTACACGTAAAACCGCTCTAATCCGGCTGAAACGTCGATATATGCAATAAAAACAGAACTTCTCCCCTTTTCAATATCTTACTCAGTATTTTAACGAGAAACAAATAGTTGATTGAAAATGAAGTACTTAAGGTCAATCTAATCAATTATGTGTTTGCATCATTTTTATCGTATATATAATGAATTATTACCCATAAACTGAAAATTCACAAAAACGTTATAAACGGCAAAATATTGCCTAATTCGATAATATTTTGTTTAAATCACATAGAGAAAAAGGGGATGATAAACGTCAAAATATTGTTAAATTCGATGATTTTTCGTACGAAACAAAATGCAAGAAAACTTGCTTAAAATGCAATATTATGCGACATTCTGAGATTTGAAGGCCAAATCAGATATCGTGATACTAGATGAAACAGTATCGAAATATTGGTAAAAATGAATATATTTTCGTAATATCAAACTACATGAATAACGTTAAAAAGTCACTATTTTACCATATTTGAGGATTTTAACTTCAAATCATAGAACGAGGTTTCGTATTATTTAGATCCAAGAAAAGACATATGACAATGTTGTTTCCAATACAAATGATAAAACCAATGTGTTTTCATTAGAATTAACTAAAATGTTCATGATTTTCCGTTTATATTACCGATGGAAGATGTACACGTAAAACCGCTCTAATCCGGCTGAAACGTCGATATATGCAATAAAAACAGAACTTCTCCCCTTTTCAATATCTTACTCAGTATTTTAACGAGAAACAAATAGTTGATTGAAAATTAAGTATTTAAGGTTATTATCTAATCAATTATGTGTTTGCATCATTTTTATCGTATATATAATGAATTATTACCCATAAACTGAAAATTCACAAAAACGTGGAAAACGGCAAATTATTGCCTAATTCGATAATATTTTGTTTAAATCACATAGAGAAAAAGGGGATGATAAACGTCAAAATATTGTTAAATTCGATGATTTTTCGTACGAAACAAAATGCAAGAAAACTTGCTTAAAATGCAATATTATGCGACATTCTGAGATTTGAAGGCCAAATCAGATATCGTGATACTAGATGAAACAGTATGGAAATATTGATAAATATGAATATATTTTCGTAATATCAAACTACATGAATAACGTTAAAAAGTCACTATTTTACCATATTTGAGGATTTTAACTTCAAATCATAGAACGAGGTTTCGTATTATTTAGATCCAAGAAAAGACATATGACAATGTTGTTTCCAATACAAATGATAAAACCAATGTGTTTTCATTAGAATTAACTAAAATGTTCATGATTTTCCGTTTATATTACCGATGGAAGATGTACACGTAAAACCGCTCTAATCCGGCTGAAACGTCGATATATGCAATAAAAACAGAACTTCTCCCCCTTTTCAATATCTTACTCAGTATTTTAACGAGAAACAAATAGTTGATTGAAAATGAAGTATTTAAGGTTATTATCTAATCAATTATGTGTTTGCATCATTTTTATCGTATATATAATGAATTATTACCCATAAACTGAAAATTCACAAAAACGTGGAAAACGGCAAATTATTGCCTAATTCGATAATATTTTGTTTAAATCACATAGAGAAAAAGGGGATGATAAACGCCAAAATATTGTTAAATTCGATGATTTTTCGTACGAAACAAAATGCAAGAAAACTTGCTTAAAATGCAATATTATGCGACATTCTGAGATTTATCCAAATCAGATATCGTGATACTACATGAAATAGTATCGAAATATTGGTAAAAATGAATATATTTTCGTAATATCAAACTACATGAATAACGTTTAAAAGTCACTATTTTACCATATTTCAAGGTTTTAACTTCAAATCATAGAGCGAGGTTTCGTATTATTTAGATCCAAGAAAAGACATATGACAATGTTGTTTCCAATGCAAATACCAATGTGTTTTCATTAGAATTAACTAAAATGTTCATGATTTTCCGTTTATATTACCGATGGAAGATGTACACGTAAAACCGCTCTAATCCGGCTGAAACGTCGATATATGCAATAAAAACAGAACTTCTTCCCTTTTCAATATCTTACTCAGTATTTTAACGAGAAACAAACAGTTGATTGAAAATGAAGTATTTAAGGTTATTATCTAATCAATTATGTGTTTGCATCATTTTTATCGTATATATAATGAATTATTACCCATAAACTGAAAATTCACAAAAACGTGGAAAACGGCAAAATATTGCCTAATTCGATGATATTCTGTTTAAATCACATAGAAAAAAAGGGGATGATAAACGTCAAAATATTGTTAATTCGATGATTTTTCGTACGAAACAAAATGAAAGAAAACTTGCTTAAAATGCAATATTATGCGACATTCTGAGATTTGAAGGCCAAATCAGATATCGTGATCCCTACATGAAATAGTATCGAAATATTGGTAAAAATGAATATATTTTCGTAATATCAAACTACATGAATAACGTTAAAAAGTCACTATTTTACCTTATTTGAGGATTTTAACTTCAAATCATAGAGCGAGGTTTCGTATTATTTAGATCCAAGAAAAGACATATGACAATGTTGTTTCCAATACAAATGATAAAACCAATGTGTTTTCATTAGAATTAACTAAAATGTTCATGATTTTCCGTTTATATTACCGATGGAAGATGTACACGTAAAACCGCTCTAATCCGGATGAAACGTCGATATATGCAATAAAAACAGAACTTCTCCCCTTTTCAATATCTTACTCAGTATTTTAACGAGAAACAAATAGTTGATTGAAAATGAAGTATTTAAGGTTATTATCTAATCAATTATGTGTTTGCATCATTTTTATCGTATATATAATGAATTATTACCCATAAACTTAAAATTCACAAAAACGTGGAAAACGGCAAAATATTGCCTAATTCGATGATATTCTGTTTAAATCACATAGAGAAAAAGGGGATGATAAACGTCAAAATATTGTTAAATTCGATGATTTTTCGTACGAAACAAAATGCAAGAAAACTTGCTTAAAATGCAATATTATGCGACATTCTGAGATTTGAAGGCCAAATCAGATATCGTGATACTACATGAAATAGTATCGAAATATTGGTAAAAATGAATATATTTTCGTAATATCAAACTACATGAATAACGTTAAAAAGTCACTATTTTACCATATTTGAGGATTTTAACTTCAAATCATAGAGCGAGGTTTCGTATTATTTAGATCCAAGAAAAGACATATGACAATGTTGTTTCCAATACAAATGATAAAACCAATGTGTTTTCATTAGAATTAACTAAAATGTTCATGATTTTCCGTTTATATTACCGATGGAAGATGTAAACGTAAAACCGCTCTAATCCGGCTGAAACGTCGATATATGCAATAAAAACAGAACTTCTCTCCTTTTCAATATCTTACTCAGTATTTTAACGAGAAACAAATAGTTGATTGAAAATGAAGTATTTAAGGTTATTATCTAATCAATTATGTGTTTGCATCATTTTTATCGTATATATAATGAATTATTACCCATAAACTGAAAATTCACAAAAACGTGGAAAACGGCAAATTATTGCCTAATTCGATGATATTTTGTTTAAATCACATAGAGAAAAAGGGGATGATAAACGTCAAAATATTGTTAAATTCGATGATTTTTCGTACGAAACAAAATGAAAGAAAACTTGCTTAAAATGCAATATTATGCGACATTCTGAGATTTGAAGGCCAAATCAGATATCGTGATACTAGATGAAACAGTATCGAAATATTGGTAAAAATGAATATATTTTCGTAATATCAAACTACATGAATAACGTTAAAAAGTCACTATTTTACCATATTTGAGGATTTTAACTTCAAATCATAGAACGAGGTTTCGTATTATTTAGATCCAAGAAAAGACATATGACAATGTTGTTTCCAATACAAATGATAAAACCAATGTGTTTTCATTAGAATTAACTAAAATGTTCATGATTTTCCGTTTATATTACCGATGGAAGATGTACACGTAAAACCGCTCTAATCCGGCTGAAACGTCGATATATGCAATAAAAACAGAACTTCTCCCCTTTTCAATATCTTACTCAGTATTTTAACGAGAAACAAATAGTTGATTGAAAATTAAGTATTTAAGGTTATTATCTAATCAATTATGTGTTTGCATCATTTTTATCGTATATATAATGAATTATTACCCATAAACTGAAAATTCACAAAAACGTGGAAAACGGCAAATTATTGCCTAATACGATAATATTTTGTTTAAATCACATAGAGAAAAAGGGGATGATAAACGTCAAAATATTGTTAAATTCGATGATTTTTCGTACGAAACAAAATGCAAGAAAACTTGCTTAAAATGCAATATTATGCGACATTCTGAGATTTGAAGGCCAAATCAGATATCGTGATACTAGATGAAACAGTATCGAAATATTGGTAAAAATGAATATATTTTCGTAATATCAAACTACATGAATAACGTTAAAAAGTCACTATTTTACCATATTTGAGGATTTTAACTTCAAATCATAGAACGAGGTTTCGTATTATTTAGATCCAAGAAAAGACATATGACAATGTTGTTTCCAATACAAATGATAAAACCAATGTGTTTTCATTAGAATTAACTAAAATGTTCATGATTTTCCGTTTATATTACCGATGGAAGATGTACACGTAAAACCGCTCTAATCCGGCTGAAACGTCGATATATGCAATAAAAACAGAACTTCTCCCCTTTTCAATATCTTACTCAGTATTTTAACGAGAAACAAATAGTTGATTGAAAATTAAGTATTTAAGGTTATTATCTAATCAATTATGTGTTTGCATCATTTTTATCGTATATATAATGAATTATTACCTATAAACTGAAAATTCACAAAAACGTGGAAAACGGCAAATTATTGCCTAATTCGATAATATTTTGTTTAAATCACATAGAGAAAAAGGGGATGATAAACGTCAAAATATTGTTAAATTCGATGATTTTTCGTACGAAACAAAATGCAAGAAAACTTGCTTAAAATGCAATATTATGCGACATTCTGAGATTTATCCAAATCAGATATCGTGATACTAGATGAAACAGTATCGAAATATTGGTAAAAATTAATATATTTTCGTAATATCAAACTACATGAATAACGTTAAAAAGTCACTATTTTACCATATTTGAGGATTTTAACTTCAAATCATAGAGCGAGGTTTCGTATTATTTAGATCCAAGAAAAGACATATGACAATGTTGTTTCCAATACAAATGATAAAACCAATGTGTTTTCATTAGAATTAACTAAAATGTTCATGATTTTCCGTTTATATTACCGATGGAAGATGTACACGTAAAACCGCTCTAATCCGGCTGAAACGTCGATATATGCAATAAAAACAGAACTTCACCCCTTTTCAATATCTTACTCAGTATTTTAACGAGAAACAAATAGTTGATTGAAAATGAAGTACTTAAGGTCAATCTAATCAATTATGTGTTTGCATCATTTTTATCGTATATATAATGAATTATTACCCATAAACTGAAAATTCACAAAAACGTGGAAAACGGTAAAATATTGCCTAACTCGATGATATTTTGTTTAAATCACATAGAGGAAAAGGGGATGATAAACGTCAAAATATTGTTAAATTCGATGATTTTTCGTACGAAACAAAATACAAGAAAACTTGCTTAAAATGCAATATTATGCGACATTCTGAGATTTGAAGGCCAAATCAGATATCGTGATACTACATGAAATAGTATCGAAATATTGGTAAAAATGAATATATTTTCGTAATATCAAACTACATGAATAACGTTTAAAAGTCACTATTTTACCATATTTCAAGATTTTAACTTCAAATCATAGAGCGAGGTTTCGTATTATTTAGATCCAAGAAAAGACATATGACAATGTTGTTTCCAATGCAAATACCAATGTGTTTTCATTAGAATTAACTAAAATGTTCATGATTTTCCGTTTATATTACCGATGGAAGATGTACACGTAAAACCGCTCTAATCCGGCTGAAACGTCGATATATGCAATAAAAACAGAACTTCTTCCCTTTTCAATATCTTACTCAGTATTTTAACGAGAAACAAACAGTTGATTGAAAATGAAGTATTTAAGGTTATTATCTAATCAATTATGTGTTTGCATCATTTTTATCGTATATATAATGAATTATTACCCATAAACTGAAAATTCACAAAAACGCGGAAAACGGCAAAATATTGCCTAATTCGATGATATTCTGTTTAAATCACATAGAAAAAAAGGGGATGATAAACGTCAAAATATTGTTAATTCGATGATTTTTCGTACGAAACAAAATGAAAGAAAACTTGCTTAAAATGCAATATTATGCGACATTCTGAGATTTGAAGGCCAAATCAGATATCGTGATCCCTACATGAAATAGTATCGAAATATTGGTAAAAATGAATATATTACCCATAAACTGAAAATTCACAAAAACGTGGAAAACGGCAAAATATTGCCTAATTCGATGATATTCTGTTTAAATCACAAAGAGGAAAAGGGGATGATAAACGTCAAAATGTTGTTAAATTCGATGATTTTTCGTACGAAACAAAATGCAAGAAAACTTGCTTAAAATGCAATATTATGCGACATTCTGAGATTTGAAGGCCAAATCAGATATCGTGATCCCTACATGAAATAGTATCGAAATATTGGTAAAAATGAATATATTTTCGTAATATCAAACTACATGAATAACGTTAAAAAGTCACTATTTTACCTTATTTGAGGATTTTAACTTCAAATCATATAGCGAGGTTTCGTATTATTTAGATCCAAGAAAAGACATATGACAATGTTGTTTCCAATACAAATGATAAAACCAATGTGTTTTCATTAGAATTAACTAAAATGTTCATGATTTTCCGTTTATATTACCGATGGAAGATGTACACGTAAAACCGCTCTAATCCGGATGAAACGTCGATATATGCAATAAAAACAGAACTTCTCCCCTTTTCAATATCTTACTCAGTATTTTAACGAGAAACAAATAGTTGATTGAAAATGAAGTATTTAAGGTTATTATCTAATCAATTATGTGTTTGCATCATTTTTATCGTATATATAATGAATTATTACCCATAAACTTAAAATTCACAAAAACGTGGAAAACGGCAAAATATTGCCTAATTCGATGATATTCTGTTTAAATCACAGAGAAAAAGGGGATGATAAACGTCAAAATATTGTTAAATTCGATGATTTTTCGTACGAAACAAAATGCAAGAAAACTTGCTTAAAATGCAATATTATGCGACATTCTGAGATTTGAAGGCCAAATCAGATATCGTGATACTACATGAAATAGTATCGAAATATTGGTAAAAATGAATATATTTTCGTAATATCAAACTACATGAATAACGTTAAAAAGTCACTATTTTACCATATTTGAGGATTTTAACTTCAAATCATAGAGCGAGGTTTCGTATTATTTAGATCCAAGAAAAGACATATGACAATGTTGTTTCCAATACAAATGATAAAACCAATGTGTTTTCATTAGAATTAACTAAAATGTTCATGATTTTCCGTTTATATTACCGATGGAAGATGTAAACGTAAAACCGCTCTAATCCGGCTGAAACGTCGATATATGCAATAAAAACAGAACTTCTCTCCTTTTCAATATCTTACTCAGTATTTTAACGAGAAACAAATAGTTGATTGAAAATGAAGTATTTAAGGTTATTATCTAATCAATTATGTGTTTGCATCATTTTTATCGTATATATAATGAATTATTACCCATAAACTGAAAATTCACAAAAACGTGGAAAACGGCAAATTATTGCCTAATTCGATGATATTTTGTTTAAATCACATAGAGAAAAAGGGGATGATAAACGTCAAAATATTGTTAAATTCGATGATTTTTCGTACGAAACAAAATGAAAGAAAACTTGCTTAAAATGCAATATTATGCGACATTCTGAGATTTGAAGGCCAAATCAGATATCGTGATACTACATGAAACAGTATCGAAATATTGGTAAAAATAAATATATTTTCGTAATATCAAACTACATGATTAACGTTAAAAAGTCACTATTTTACCATATTTGAGGATTTTAACTTCAAATCATAGAGCGAGGTTTCGTATTATTTAGATCCAAGAAAAGACATATGACAATGTTGTTTCCAATACAAATGATAAAACCAATGTGTTTTCATTAGAATTAACTAAAATGTTCATGATTTTCCGTTTATATTACCGATGGAAGATGTACACGTAAAACCGCTCTAATCCGGCTGAAACGTCGATATATGCAATAAAAACAGAACTTCTCCCCTTTTCAATATCTTACTCAGTATTTTAACGAGAAACAAATAGTTGATTGAAAATGAAGTATTTAAGGTTATTATCTAATCAATTATGTGTTTGCATCATTTTTATCGTATATATAATGAATTATTACCCATACACTGAAAATTCACAAAAACGTGGAAAACGGTAAAATATTGCCTAATTCGATGATATTTTGTTTAAATCACATAGAAAAAAAGGGGATGATAAACGTCAAAATATTGCTATATTCGATGATTTTTCGTACGAAACAAAATGCAAGAAATCTTGCTTAAAATGCAATATTATGCAACATTCTAAGATTTGAAGGCCAAATCAGATATCGTGATCCCTACATGAAATAGTATCGAAATATTGGTAAAAATGAATATATTTTCGTAATATCAAACTACATGAATAACGTTAAAAAGTCACTATTTTACCATATTTGAGGATTTTAACTTCAAATCATAGAGCGAGGTTTCGTATTATTTAGATCCAAGAAAAGACATGACAATGTTGTTTCCAATACAAATGATAAAACCAATGTGTTTTCATTAGAATTAACTAAAATGTTCATGATTTTCCGTTTATATTACCGATGGAAGATGTAAACGTAAAACCGCTCTAATCCGGCTGAAACGTCGATATATGCAATAAAAACAGAACTTCTCCCCTTTTCAATATCTTACTCAGTATTTTAACGAGAAACAAATAGTTGATTGAAAATGAAGTATTTAAGGTTATTATCTAATCAATTATGTGTTTGCATCATTTTTATCGTATATATAATTAATTATTACCCATAAACTGAAAATTCACAAAAACGTGGAAAACGGCAAATTATTGCCTAATTCGATGATATTTTGTTTAAATCACATAGAGAAAAAGGGGATGATAAACGTCAAAATATTGTTAAATTCGATGATTTTTCGTACGAAACAAAATGCAAGAAAACTTGCTTAAAATGCAATATTATGCGACATTCTGAGATTTGAAGGCCAAATCAGATATCGTGATACTACATGAAACAGTATCGAAATATTGGTAAAAATGAATATATTTTCGTAATATCAAACTACATGAATAACGTTAAAAAGTCACTATTTTACCATATTTGAGGATTTTAACTTCCACTCATAGAACGAGGTTTCGTATTATTTAGATCCAAGAAAAGACATATGACAATGTTGTTTCCAATACAAATGATAAAACCAATGTGTTTTCATTAGAATTAACTAAAATGTTCATGATTTTCCGTTTATATTACCGATGGAAGATGTACACGTAAAACCGCTCTAATCCGGCTGAAACGTCGATATATGCAATAAAAACAGAACTTCTCCCCTTTTCAATATCTTACTCAGTATTTTAACGAGAAACAAATAGTTGATTGAAAATGAAGTATTTAAGGTTATTATCTAATCAATTATGTGTTTGCATCATTTTTATCGTATATATAATGAATTATTACCCATAAACTGAAAATTCACAAAAACGTGGAAAACGGCAAAATATTGCCTAATTCGATGATATTTTGTTTAAATCACATAGAGGAAAAGGGGATGATAAACGTCAAAATATTGTTAAATTCGATGATTTTTCGTACGAAACAAAATGCAAGAAAACTTGCTTAAAATGCATTATTATGCGACATTCTGAGATTTGAAGGCCAAATCAGATATCGTGATACTACATGAAATAGTATCGAAATATTGGTAAAAATGAATATATTTTCGTAATATCAAACTACATGAATAACGTTAAAAAGTCACTATTTTACCATATTTGAGGATTTTAACTTCAAATCATAGAGCGAGGTTTCGTATTATTTAGATCCAAGAAAAGACATATGACAATGTTGTTTCCAATACAAATGATAAAACCAATGTGTTTTCATTAGAATTAACTAAAATGTTCATGATTTTCCGTTTATATTACCGATGGAAGATGTAAACGTAAAACCGCTCTAATCCGGCTGAAACGTCGATATATGCAATAAAAACAGAACTTCTCCCCTTTTCAATATCTTACTCAGTATTTTAACGAGAAACAAATAGTTGATTGAAAATGAAGTATTTAAGGTTATTATCTAATCAATTATGTGTTTGCATCATTTTTATCGTATATATAATGAATTATTACCCATAAACTGAAAATTCACAAAAACGTGGAAAACGGCAAATTATTGCCTAATTCGATGATATTTTGTTTAAATCACATAGAGAAAAAGGGGATGATAAACGTCAAAATATTGTTAAATTCGATGATTTTTCGTACGAAACAAAATGCAAGAAAACTTGCTTAAAATGCAATATTATGCGACATTCTGAGATTTGAAGGCCAAATCAGATATCGTGATACTACATGAAACAGTATCGAAATATTGGTAAAAATGAATATATTTTCGTAATATCAAACTACATGAATAACGTTAAAAAGTCACTATTTTACCATATTTGAGGATTTTAACTTCAAATCATAGAGCGAGGTTTCGTATTATTTAGATCCAAGAAAAGACATATGACAATGTTGTTTCCAATACAAATGATAAAACCAATGTGTTTTCATTAGAATTAACTAAAATGTTCATGATTTTCCGTTTATATTACCGATGGAAGATGTAAACGTAAAACCGCTCTAATCCGGCTGAAACGTCGATATATGCAATAAAAACAGAACTTCTCCCCTTTTCAATATCTTACTCAGTATTTTAACGAGAAACAAATAGTTGATTGAAAATGAAGTATTTAAGGTTATTATCTAATCAATTATGTGTTTGCATCATTTTTATCGTATATATAATGAATTATTACCCATAAACTGAAAATTTACAAAAACGTGGAAAACGGCAAATTATTGCCTAATTCGATGATATTTTGTTTAAATCACATAGAGAAAAAGGGGATGATAAACGTCAAAATATTGTTAAATTCGATGATTTTTCGTACGAAACAAAATGCAAGAAAACTTGCTTAAAATGCAATATTATGCGACATTCTGAGATTTGAAGGCCAAATCAGATATCGTGATACTACATGAAACAGTATCGAAATATTGGTAAAAATGAATATATTTTCGTAATATCAAACTACATGAATAACGTTAAAAAGTCACTATTTTACCATATTTGAGGATTTTAACTTCAACTCATAGAACGAGGTTTCGTATTATTTAGATCCAAGAAAAGACATATGACAATGTTGTTTCCAATACAAATGATAAAACCAATGTGTTTTCATTAGAATTAACTAAAATGTTCATGATTTTCCGTTTATATTACCGATGGAAGATGTACACGTAAAACCGCTCTAATCCGGCTGAAACGTCGATATATGCAATAAAAACAGAACTTCTCCCCTTTTCAATATCTTACTCAGTATTTTAACGAGAAACAAATAGTTGATTGAAAATGAAGTATTTAAGGTTATTATCTAATCAATTATGTGTTTGCATCATTTTTATCGTATATATAATGAATTATTACCCATAAACTGAAAATTCACAAAAACGTGGAAAACGGCAAAATATTGCCTAATTCGATGATATTTTGTTTAAATCACATAGAGGAAAAGGGGATGATAAACGTCAAAATATTGTTAAATTCGATGATTTTTCGTACGAAACAAAATGCAAGAAAACTTGCTTAAAATGCATTATTATGCGACATTCTGAGATTTGAAGGCCAAATCAGATATCGTGATACTACATGAAATAGTATCGAAATATTGGTAAAAATGAATATATTTTCGTAATATCAAACTACATGAATAACGTTAAAAAGTCACTATTTTACCATATTTGAGGATTTTAACTTCAAATCATAGAGCGAGGTTTCGTATTATTTAGATCCAAGAAAAGACATATGACAATGTTGTTTCCAATACAAATGATAAAACCAATGTGTTTTCATTAGAATTAACTAAAATGTTCATGATTTTCCGTTTATATTACCGATGGAAGATGTAAACGTAAAACCGCTCTAATCCGGCTGAAACGTCGATATATGCAAAAAAAACAGAACTTCTCCCCTTTTCAATATCTTACTCAGTATTTTAACGAGAAACAAATAGTTGATTGAAAATGAAGTATTTAAGGTTATTATCTAATCAATTATGTGTTTGCATCATTTTTATCGTATATATAATGAATTATTACCCATAAACTGAAAATTCACAAAAACGTGGAAAACGGCAAATTATTGCCTAATTCGATGATATTTTGTTTAAATCACATAGAGAAAAAGGGGATGATAAACGTCAAAATATTGTTAAATTCGATGATTTTTCGTACGAAACAAAATGCAAGAAAACTTGCTTAAAATGCAATATTATGCGACATTCTGAGATTTGAAGGCCAAATCAGATATCGTGATACTACATGAAACAGTATCGAAATATTGGTAAAAATGAATATATTTTCGTAATATCAAACTACATGAATAACGTTAAAAAGTCACTATTTTACCATATTTGAGGATTTTAACTTCAACTCATAGAACGAGGTTTCGTATTATTTAGATCCAAGAAAAGACATATGACAATGTTGTTTCCAATACAAATGATAAAACCAATGTGTTTTCATTAGAATTAACTAAAATGTTCATGATTTTCCGTTTATATTACCGATGGAAGATGTACACGTAAAACCGCTCTAATCCGGCTGAAACGTCGATATATGCAATAAAAACAGAACTTCTCCCCTTTTCAATATCTTACTCAGTATTTTAACGAGAAACAAATAGTTGATTGAAAATGAAGTATTTAAGGTTATTATCTAATCAATTATGTGTTTGCATCATTTTTATCGTATATATAATGAATTATTACCCATAAACTGAAAATTCACAAAAACGTGGAAAACGGCAAAATATTGCCTAATTCGATGATATTTTGTTTAAATCACATAGAGGAAAAGGGGATGATAAACGTCAAAATATTGTTAAATTCGATGATTTTTCGTACGAAACAAAATGCAAGAAAACTTGCTTAAAATGCATTATTATGCGACATTCTGAGATTTGAAGGCCAAATCAGATATCGTGATACTACATGAAATAGTATCGAAATATTGGTAAAAATGAATATATTTTCGTAATATCAAACTACATGAATAA
Source organism: Procambarus clarkii (assembly GCF_040958095.1). NCBI lineage: Eukaryota > Metazoa > Arthropoda > Malacostraca > Decapoda > Cambaridae > Procambarus > Procambarus clarkii. The sequence continues at coordinate 311,269 of NW_027189195.1, forward strand.
CGTTAAAAAGTCACTATTTTACCATATTTGAGGATTTTAACTTCAAATCATAGAGCGAGGTTTCGTATTATTTAGATCCAAGAAAAGACATATGACAATGTTGTTTCCAATACAAATGATAAAACCAATGTGTTTTCATTAGAATTAACTAAAATGTTCATGATTTTCCGTTTATATTACCGATGGAAGATGTAAACGTAAAACCGCTCTAATCCGGCTGAAACGTCGATATATGCAATAAAAACAGAACTTCTCCCCTTTTCAATATCTTACTCAGTATTTTAACGAGAAACAAATAGTTGATTGAAAATGAAGTATTTAAGGTTATTATCTAATCAATTATGTGTTTGCATCATTTTTATCGTATATATAATGAATTATTACCCATAAACTGAAAATTCACAAAAACGTGGAAAACGGCAAATTATTGCCTAATTCGATGATATTTTGTTTAAATCACATAGAGAAAAAGGGGATGATAAACGTCAAAATATTGTTAAATTCGATGATTTTTCGTACGAAACAAAATGCAAGAAAACTTGCTTAAAATGCAATATTATGCGACATTCTGAGATTTGAAGGCCAAATCAGATATCGTGATACTACATGAAACAGTATCGAAATATTGGTAAAAATGAATATATTTTCGTAATATCAAACTACATGAATAACGTTAAAAAGTCACTATTTTACCATATTTGAGGATTTTAACTTCAACTCATAGAACGAGGTTTCGTATTATTTAGATCCAAGAAAAGACATATGACAATGTTGTTTCCAATACAAATGATAAAACCAATGTGTTTTCATTAGAATTAACTAAAATGTTCATGATTTTCCGTTTATATTACCGATGGAAGATGTACACGTAAAACCGCTCTAATCCGGCTGAAACGTCGATATATGCAATAAAAACAGAACTTCTCCCCTTTTCAATATCTTACTCAGTATTTTAACGAGAAACAAATAGTTGATTGAAAATGAAGTATTTAAGGTTATTATCTAATCAATTATGTGTTTGCATCATTTTTATCGTATATATAATGAATTATTACCCATAAACTGAAAATTCACAAAAACGTGGAAAACGGCAAATTATTGCCTAATTCGATGATATTTTTTTTAAATCACATAGAGAAAAAGGGGATGATAAACGTCAAAATATTGTTAAATTCGATGATTTTTCGTACGAAACAAAATGCAAGAAAACTTGCTTAAAATGCAATATTATGCGACATTCTGAGATTTGAAGGCCAAATCAGATATCGTGATACTACATGAAACAGTATCGAAATATTGGTAAAAATGAATATATTTTCGTAATATCAAACTACATGAATAACGTTAAAAAGTCACTATTTTACCATATTTGAGGATTTTAACTTCAACTCATAGAACGAGGTTTCGTATTATTTAGATCCAAGAAAAGACATATGACAATGTTGTTTCCAATACAAATGATAAAACCAATGTGTTTTCATTAGAATTAACTAAAATGTTCATGATTTTCCGTTTATATTACCGATGGAAGATGTACACGTAAAACCGCTCTAATCCGGCTGAAACGTCGATATATGCAATAAAAACAGAACTTCTCCCCTTTTCAATATCTTACTCAGTATTTTAACGAGAAACAAATAGTTGATTGAAAATGAAGTATTTAAGGTTATTATCTAATCAATTATGTGTTTGCATCATTTTTATCGTATATATAATGAATTATTACCCATAAACTGAAAATTCACAAAAACGTGGAAAACGGTAAAATATTGCCTAATTCGATGATATTTTGTTTAAATCACATAAAAAAAAAGGGGATGATAAACGTCAAAATATTGCTATATTCGATGATTTTTCGTACGAAACAAAATGCAAGAAATCTTGCTTAAAATGCAATATTATGCGACATTCTGAGATTTGAAGGCCAAATCAGATATCGTGATACTACATGAAACAGTATCGAAATATTGGTAAAAATGAATATATTTTCGTAATATCAAACTACATGAATAACGTTAAAAAGTCACTATTTTACCATATTTGAGGATTTTAACTTCAACTCATAGAACGAGGTTTCGTATTATTTAGATCCAAGAAAAGACATATGACAATGTTGTTTCCAATACAAATGATAAAACCAATGTGTTTTCATTAGAATTAACTAAAATGTTCATGATTTTCCGTTTATATTACCGATGGAAGATGTACACGTAAAACCGCTCTAATCCGGCTGAAACGTCGATATATGCAATAAAAACAGAACTTCTCCCCTTTTCAATATCTTACTCAGTATTTTAACGAGAAACAAATAGTTGATTGAAAATGAAGTATTTAAGGTTATTATCTAATCAATTATGTGTTTGCATCATTTTTATCGTATATATAATGAATTATTACCCATAAACTGAAAATTCACAAAAACGTGGAAAACGGCAAAATATTGCCTAATTCGATGATATTTTGTTTAAATCACATAGAGGAAAAGGGGATGATAAACGTCAAAATATTGTTAAATTCGATGATTTTTCGTACGAAACAAAATGCAAGAAAACTTGCTTAAAATGCATTATTATGCGACATTCTGAGATTTGAAGGCCAAATCAGATATCGTGATACTACATGAAATAGTATCGAAATATTGGTAAAAATGAATATATTTTCGTAATATGAAACTACATGAATAACGTTAAAAAGTCACTATTTTACCATATTTGAGGATTTTAACTTCAAATCATAGAGCGAGGTTTCGTATTATTTAGATCCAAGAAAAGACATATGACAATGTTGTTTCCAATACAAATGATAAAACCAATGTGTTTTCATTAGAATTAACTAAAATGTTCATGATTTTCCGTTTATATTACCGATGGAAGATGTAAACGTAAAACCGCTCTAATCCGGCTGAAACGTCGATATATGCAATAAAAACAGAACTTCTCCCCTTTTCAATATCTTACTCAGTATTTTAACGAGAAACAAATAGTTGATTGAAAATGAAGTATTTAAGGTTATTATCTAATCAATTATGTGTTTGCATCATTTTTATCGTATATATAATGAATTATTACCCATAAACTGAAAATTCACAAAAACGTGGAAAACGGCAAATTATTGCCTAATTCGATGATATTTTGTTTAAATCACATAGAGAAAAAGGGGATGATAAACGTCAAAATATTGTTAAATTCGATGATTTTTCGTACGAAACAAAATGCAAGAAAACTTGCTTAAAATGCAATATTATGCGACATTCTGAGATTTGAAGGCCAAATCAGATATCGTGATACTACATGAAACAGTATCGAAATATTGGTAAAAATGAATATATTTTCGTAATATCAAACTACATGAATAACGTTAAAAAGTCACTATTTTACCATATTTGAGGATTTTAACTTCAACTCATAGAACGAGGTTTCGTATTATTTAGATCCAAGAAAAGACATATGACAATGTTGTTTCCAATACAAATGATAAAACCAATGTGTTTTCATTAGAATTAACTAAAATGTTCATGATTTTCCGTTTATATTACCGATGGAAGATGTACACGTAAAACCGCTCTAATCCGGCTGAAACGTCGATATATGCAATAAAAACAGAACTTCTTCCCTTTTCAATATCTTACTCAGTATTTTAACGAGAAACAAACAGTTGATTGAAAATGAAGTATTTAAGGTTATTATCTAATCAATTATGTGTTTGCATCATTTTTATCGTATATATAATGAATTATTACCCATAAACTGAAAATTCACAAAAACGTGGAAAACGGCAAAATATTGCCTAATTCGATGATATTCTGTTTAAATCACATAGAAAAAAAGGGGATGATAAACGTCAAAATATTGTTAATTCGATGATTTTTCGTACGAAACAAAATGAAAGAAAACTTGCTTAAAATGCAATATTATGCGACATTCTGAGATTTGAAGGCCAAATCAGATATCGTGATCCCTACATGAAATAGTATCGAAATATTGGTAAAAATGAATATATTACCCATAAACTGAAAATTCACAAAAACGTGGAAAACGGCAAAATATTGCCTAATTCGATGATATTCTGTTTAAATCACAAAGAGGAAAAGGGGATGATAAACGTCAAAATGTTGTTAAATTCGATGATTTTTCGTACGAAACAAAATGCAAGAAAACTTGCTTAAAATGCAATATTATGCGACATTCTGAGATTTGAAGGCCAAATCAGATATCGTGATCCCTACATGAAATAGTATCGAAATATTGGTAAAAATGAATATATTTTCGTAATATCAAACTACATGAATAACGTTAAAAAGTCACTATTTTACCTTATTTGAGGATTTTAACTTCAAATCATATAGCGAGGTTTCGTATTATTTAGATCCAAGAAAAGACATATGACAATGTTGTTTCCAATACAAATGATAAAACCAATGTGTTTTCATTAGAATTAACTAAAATGTTCATGATTTTCCGTTTATATTACCGATGGAAGATGTACACGTAAAACCGCTCTAATCCGGATGAAACGTCGATATATGCAATAAAAACAGAACTTCTCCCCTTTTCAATATCTTACTCAGTATTTTAACGAGAAACAAATAGTTGATTGAAAATGAAGTATTTAAGGTTATTATCTAATCAATTATGTGTTTGCATCATTTTTATCGTATATATAATGAATTATTACCCATAAACTTAAAATTCACAAAAACGTGGAAAACGGCAAAATATTGCCTAATTCGATGATATTCTGTTTAAATCACAGAGAAAAAGGGGATGATAAACGTCAAAATATTGTTAAATTCGATGATTTTTCGTACGAAACAAAATGCAAGAAAACTTGCTTAAAATGCAATATTATGCGACATTCTGAGATTTGAAGGCCAAATCAGATATCGTGATACTACATGAAACAGTATCGAAATATTGGTAAAAATGAATATATTTTCGTAATATCAAACTACATGAATAACGTTAAAAAGTCACTATTTTACCATATTTGAGGATTTTAACTTCAACTCATAGAACGAGGTTTCGTATTATTTAGATCCAAGAAAAGACATATGACAATGTTGTTTCCAATACAAATGATAAAACCAATGTGTTTTCATTAGAATTAACTAAAATGTTCATGATTTTCCGTTTATATTACCGATGGAAGATGTACACGTAAAACCGCTCTAATCCGGCTGAAACGTCGATATATGCAATAAAAACAGAACTTCTCCCCTTTTCAATATCTTACTCAGTATTTTAACGAGAAACAAATAGTTGATTGAAAATGAAGTATTTAAGGTTATTATCTAATCAATTATGTGTTTGCATCATTTTTATCGTATATATAATGAATTATTACCCATAAACTGAAAATTCACAAAAACGTGGAAAACGGTAAAATATTGCCTAATTCGATGATATTTTGTTTAAATCACATAAAAAAAAAGGGGATGATAAACGTCAAAATATTGCTATATTCGATGATTTTTCGTACGAAACAAAATGCAAGAAATCTTGCTTAAAATGCAATATTATGCGACATTCTGAGATTTGAAGGCCAAATCAGATATCGTGATACTACATGAAACAGTATCGAAATATTGGTAAAAATGAATATATTTTCGTAATATCAAACTACATGAATAACGTTAAAAAGTCACTATTTTACCATATTTGAGGATTTTAACTTCAACTCATAGAACGAGGTTTCGTATTATTTAGATCCAAGAAAAGACATATGACAATGTTGTTTCCAATACAAATGATAAAACCAATGTGTTTTCATTAGAATTAACTAAAATGTTCATGATTTTCCGTTTATATTACCGATGGAAGATGTACACGTAAAACCGCTCTAATCCGGCTGAAACGTCGATATATGCAATAAAAACAGAACTTCTCCCCTTTTCAATATCTTACTCAGTATTTTAACGAGAAACAAATAGTTGATTGAAAATGAAGTATTTAAGGTTATTATCTAATCAATTATGTGTTTGCATCATTTTTATCGTATATATAATGAATTATTACCCATAAACTGAAAATTCACAAAAACGTGGAAAACGGCAAAATATTGCCTAATTCGATGATATTTTGTTTAAATCACATAGAGGAAAAGGGGATGATAAACGTCAAAATATTGTTAAATTCGATGATTTTTCGTACGAAACAAAATGCAAGAATAACGTTAAAAACGTTAAAAAGTCACTATTTTACCATATTTGAGGATTTTAACTTCAACTCATAGAACGAGGTTTCGTATTATTTAGATCCAAGAAAAGACATATGACAATGTTGTTTCCAATACAAATGATAAAACCAATGTGTTTTCATTAGAATTAACTAAAATGTTCATGATTTTCCGTTTATATTACCGATGGAAGATGTACACGTAAAACCGCTCTAATCCGGCTGAAACGTCGATATATGCAATAAAAACAGAACTTCTCCCCTTTTCAATATCTTACTCAGTATTTTAACGAGAAACAAATAGTTGATTGAAAATGAAGTATTTAAGGTTATTATCTAATCAATTATGTGTTTGCATCATTTTTATCGTATATATAATGAATTATTACCCATAAACTGAAAATTCACAAAAACGTGGAAAACGGCAAAATATTGCCTAATTCGATGATATTTTGTTTAAATCACATAGAGGAAAAGGGGATGATAAACGTCAAAATATTGTTAAATTCGATGATTTTTCGTACGAAACAAAATGCAAGAAAACTTGCTTAAAATGCATTATTATGCGACATTCTGAGATTTGAAGGCCAAATCAGATATCGTGATACTACATGAAATAGTATCGAAATATTGGTAAAAATGAATATATTTTCGTAATATGAAACTACATGAATAACGTTAAAAAGTCACTATTTTACCATATTTGAGGATTTTAACTTCAAATCATAGAGCGAGGTTTCGTATTATTTAGATCCAAGAAAAGACATATGACAATGTTGTTTCCAATACAAATGATAAAACCAATGTGTTTTCATTAGAATTAACTAAAATGTTCATGATTTTCCGTTTATATTACCGATGGAAGATGTAAACGTAAAACCGCTCTAATCCGGCTGAAACGTCGATATATGCAATAAAAACAGAACTTCTCCCCTTTTCAATATCTTACTCAGTATTTTAACGAGAAACAAATAGTTGATTGAAAATGAAGTATTTAAGGTTATTATCTAATCAATTATGTGTTTGCATCATTTTTATCGTATATATAATGAATTATTACCCATAAACTGAAAATTCACAAAAACGTGGAAAACGGCAAATTATTGCCTAATTCGATGATATTTTGTTTAAATCACATAGAGAAAAAGGGGATGATAAACGTCAAAATATTGTTAAATTCGATGATTTTTCGTACGAAACAAAATGCAAGAAAACTTGCTTAAAATGCAATATTATGCGACATTCTGAGATTTGAAGGCCAAATCAGATATCGTGATACTACATGAAACAGTATCGAAATATTGGTAAAAATGAATATATTTTCGTAATATCAAACTACATGAATAACGTTAAAAAGTCACTATTTTACCATATTTGAGGATTTTAACTTCAACTCATAGAACGAGGTTTCGTATTATTTAGATCCAAGAAAAGACATATGACAATGTTGTTTCCAATACAAATGATAAAACCAATGTGTTTTCATTAGAATTAACTAAAATGTTCATGATTTTCCGTTTATATTACCGATGGAAGATGTACACGTAAAACCGCTCTAATCCGGCTGAAACGTCGATATATGCAATAAAAACAGAACTTCTTCCCTTTTCAATATCTTACTCAGTATTTTAACGAGAAACAAACAGTTGATTGAAAATGAAGTATTTAAGGTTATTATCTAATCAATTATGTGTTTGCATCATTTTTATCGTATATATAATGAATTATTACCCATAAACTGAAAATTCACAAAAACGTGGAAAACGGCAAAATATTGCCTAATTCGATGATATTCTGTTTAAATCACATAGAAAAAAAGGGGATGATAAACGTCAAAATATTGTTAATTCGATGATTTTTCGTACGAAACAAAATGAAAGAAAACTTGCTTAAAATGCAATATTATGCGACATTCTGAGATTTGAAGGCCAAATCAGATATCGTGATCCCTACATGAAATAGTATCGAAATATTGGTAAAAATGAATATATTACCCATAAACTGAAAATTCACAAAAACGTGGAAAACGGCAAAATATTGCCTAATTCGATGATATTCTGTTTAAATCACAAAGAGGAAAAGGGGATGATAAACGTCAAAATGTTGTTAAATTCGATGATTTTTCGTACGAAACAAAATGCAAGAAAACTTGCTTAAAATGCAATATTATGCGACATTCTGAGATTTGAAGGCCAAATCAGATATCGTGATCCCTACATGAAATAGTATCGAAATATTGGTAAAAATGAATATATTTTCGTAATATCAAACTACATGAATAACGTTAAAAAGTCACTATTTTACCTTATTTGAGGATTTTAACTTCAAATCATATAGCGAGGTTTCGTATTATTTAGATCCAAGAAAAGACATATGACAATGTTGTTTCCAATACAAATGATAAAACCAATGTGTTTTCATTAGAATTAACTAAAATGTTCATGATTTTCCGTTTATATTACCGATGGAAGATGTACACGTAAAACCGCTCTAATCCGGATGAAACGTCGATATATGCAATAAAAACAGAACTTCTCCCCTTTTCAATATCTTACTCAGTATTTTAACGAGAAACAAATAGTTGATTGAAAATGAAGTATTTAAGGTTATTATCTAATCAATTATGTGTTTGCATCATTTTTATCGTATATATAATGAATTATTACCCATAAACTTAAAATTCACAAAAACGTGGAAAACGGCAAAATATTGCCTAATTCGATGATATTCTGTTTAAATCACAGAGAAAAAGGGGATGATAAACGTCAAAATATTGTTAAATTCGATGATTTTTCGTACGAAACAAAATGCAAGAAAACTTGCTTAAAATGCAATATTATGCGACATTCTGAGATTTGAAGGCCAAATCAGATATCGTGATACTACATGAAATAGTATCGAAATATTGGTAAAAATGAATATATTTTCGTAATATCAAACTACATGAATAACGTTAAAAAGTCACTATTTTACCATATTTGAGGATTTTAACTTCAAATCATAGAGCGAGGTTTCGTATTATTTAGATCCAAGAAAAGACATATGACAATGTTGTTTCCAATACAAATGATAAAACCAATGTGTTTTCATTAGAATTAACTAAAATGTTCATGATTTTCCGTTTATATTACCGATGGAAGATGTAAACGTAAAACCGCTCTAATCCGGCTGAAACGTCGATATATGCAATAAAAACAGAACTTCTCTCCTTTTCAATATCTTACTCAGTATTTTAACGAGAAACAAATAGTTGATTGAAAATGAAGTATTTAAGGTTATTATCTAATCAATTATGTGTTTGCATCATTTTTATCGTATATATAATGAATTATTACCCATAAACTGAAAATTCACAAAAACGTGGAAAACGGCAAATTATTGCCTAATTCGATGATATTTTGTTTAAATCACATAGAGAAAAAGGGGATGATAAACGTCAAAATATTGTTAAATTCGATGATTTTTCGTACGAAACAAAATGAAAGAAAACTTGCTTAAAATGCAATATTATGCGACATTCTGAGATTTGAAGGCCAAATCAGATATCGTGATACTACATGAAACAGTATCGAAATATTGGTAAAAATAAATATATTTTCGTAATATCAAACTACATGATTAACGTTAAAAAGTCACTATTTTACCATATTTGAGGATTTTAACTTCAAATCATAGAGCGAGGTTTCGTATTATTTAGATCCAAGAAAAGACATATGACAATGTTGTTTCCAATACAAATGATAAAACCAATGTGTTTTCATTAGAATTAACTAAAATGTTCATGATTTTCCGTTTATATTACCGATGGAAGATGTACACGTAAAACCGCTCTAATCCGGCTGAAACGTCGATATATGCAATAAAAACAGAACTTCTCCCCTTTTCAATATCTTACTCAGTATTTTAACGAGAAACAAATAGTTGATTGAAAATGAAGTATTTAAGGTTATTATCTAATCAATTATGTGTTTGCATCATTTTTATCGTATATATAATGAATTATTACCCATACACTGAAAATTCACAAAAACGTGGAAAACGGTAAAATATTGCCTAATTCGATGATATTTTGTTTAAATCACATAGAAAAAAAGGGGATGATAAACGTCAAAATATTGCTATATTCGATGATTTTTCGTACGAAACAAAATGCAAGAAATCTTGCTTAAAATGCAATATTATGCAACATTCTAAGATTTGAAGGCCAAATCAGATATCGTGATCCCTACATGAAATAGTATCGAAATATTGGTAAAAATGAATATATTTTCGTAATATCAAACTACATGAATAACGTTAAAAAGTCACTATTTTACCATATTTGAGGATTTTAACTTCAAATCATAGAGCGAGGTTTCGTATTATTTAGATCCAAGAAAAGACATATGACAATGTTGTTTCCAATACAAATGATAAAACCAATGTGTTTTCATTAGAATTAACTAAAATGTTCATGATTTTCCGTTTATATTACCGATGGAAGATGTAAACGTAAAACCGCTCTAATCCGGCTGAAACGTCGATATATGCAATAAAAACAGAACTTCTCCCCTTTTCAATATCTTACTCAGTATTTTAACGAGAAACAAATAGTTGATTGAAAATGAAGTATTTAAGGTTATTATCTAATCAATTATGTGTTTGCATCATTTTTATCGTATATATAATTAATTATTACCCATAAACTGAAAATTCACAAAAACGTGGAAAACGGCAAATTATTGCCTAATTCGATGATATTTTGTTTAAATCACATAGAGAAAAAGGGGATGATAAACGTCAAAATATTGTTAAATTCGATGATTTTTCGTACGAAACAAAATGCAAGAAAACTTGCTTAAAATGCAATATTATGCGACATTCTGAGATTTGAAGGCCAAATCAGATATCGTGATACTACATGAAACAGTATCGAAATATTGGTAAAAATGAATATATTTTCGTAATATCAAACTACATGAATAACGTTAAAAAGTCACTATTTTACCATATTTGAGGATTTTAACTTCAACTCATAGAACGAGGTTTCGTATTATTTAGATCCAAGAAAAGACATATGACAATGTTGTTTCCAATACAAATGATAAAACCAATGTGTTTTCATTAGAATTAACTAAAATGTTCATGATTTTCCGTTTATATTACCGATGGAAGATGTACACGTAAAACCGCTCTAATCCGGCTGAAACGTCGATATATGCAATAAAAACAGAACTTCTCCCCTTTTCAATATCTTACTCAGTATTTTAACGAGAAACAAATAGTTGATTGAAAATGAAGTATTTAAGGTTATTATCTAATCAATTATGTGTTTGCATCATTTTTATCGTATATATAATGAATTATTACCCATAAACTGAAAATTCACAAAAACGTGGAAAACGGCAAAATATTGCCTAATTCGATGATATTTTGTTTAAATCACATAGAGGAAAAGGGGATGATAAACGTCAAAATATTGTTAAATTCGATGATTTTTCGTACGAAACAAAATGCAAGAAAACTTGCTTAAAATGCATTATTATGCGACATTCTGAGATTTGAAGGCCAAATCAGATATCGTGATACTACATGAAATAGTATCGAAATATTGGTAAAAATGAATATATTTTCGTAATATCAAACTACATGAATAACGTTAAAAAGTCACTATTTTACCATATTTGAGGATTTTAACTTCAAATCATAGAGCGAGGTTTCGTATTATTTAGATCCAAGAAAAGACATATGACAATGTTGTTTCCAATACAAATGATAAAACCAATGTGTTTTCATTAGAATTAACTAAAATGTTCATGATTTTCCGTTTATATTACCGATGGAAGATGTAAACGTAAAACCGCTCTAATCCGGCTGAAACGTCGATATATGCAATAAAAACAGAACTTCTCCCCTTTTCAATATCTTACTCAGTATTTTAACGAGAAACAAATAGTTGATTGAAAATGAAGTATTTAAGGTTATTATCTAATCAATTATGTGTTTGCATCATTTTTATCGTATATATAATGAATTATTACCCATAAACTGAAAATTCACAAAAACGTGGAAAACGGCAAATTATTGCCTAATTCGATGATATTTTGTTTAAATCACATAGAGAAAAAGGGGATGATAAACGTCAAAATATTGTTAAATTCGATGATTTTTCGTACGAAACAAAATGCAAGAAAACTTGCTTAAAATGCAATATTATGCGACATTCTGAGATTTGAAGGCCAAATCAGATATCGTGATACTACATGAAACAGTATCGAAATATTGGTAAAAATGAATATATTTTCGTAATATCAAACTACATGAATAACGTTAAAAAGTCACTATTTTACCATATTTGAGGATTTTAACTTCAAATCATAGAGCGAGGTTTCGTATTATTTAGATCCAAGAAAAGACATATGACAATGTTGTTTCCAATACAAATGATAAAACCAATGTGTTTTCATTAGAATTAACTAAAATGTTCATGATTTTCCGTTTATATTACCGATGGAAGATGTAAACGTAAAACCGCTCTAATCCGGCTGAAACGTCGATATATGCAATAAAAACAGAACTTCTCCCCTTTTCAATATCTTACTCAGTATTTTAACGAGAAACAAATAGTTGATTGAAAATGAAGTATTTAAGGTTATTATCTAATCAATTATGTGTTTGCATCATTTTTATCGTATATATAATGAATTATTACCCATAAACTGAAAATTCACAAAAACGTGGAAAACGGCAAATTATTGCCTAATTCGATGATATTTTGTTTAAATCACATAGAGAAAAAGGGGATGATAAACGTCAAAATATTGTTAAATTCGATGATTTTTCGTACGAAACAAAATGCAAGAAAACTTGCTTAAAATGCAATATTATGCGACATTCTGAGATTTGAAGGCCAAATCAGATATCGTGATACTACATGAAACAGTATCGAAATATTGGTAAAAATGAATATATTTTCGTAATATCAAACTACATGAATAACGTTAAAAAGTCACTATTTTACCATATTTGAGGATTTTAACTTCAACTCATAGAACGAGGTTTCGTATTATTTAGATCCAAGAAAAGACATATGACAATGTTGTTTCCAATACAAATGATAAAACCAATGTGTTTTCATTAGAATTAACTAAAATGTTCATGATTTTCCGTTTATATTACCGATGGAAGATGTACACGTAAAACCGCTCTAATCCGGCTGAAACGTCGATATATGCAATAAAAACAGAACTTCTCCCCTTTTCAATATCTTACTCAGTATTTTAACGAGAAACAAATAGTTGATTGAAAATGAAGTATTTAAGGTTATTATCTAATCAATTATGTGTTTGCATCATTTTTATCGTATATATAATGAATTATTACCCATAAACTGAAAATTCACAAAAACGTGGAAAACGGCAAAATATTGCCTAATTCGATGATATTTTGTTTAAATCACATAGAGGAAAAGGGGATGATAAACGTCAAAATATTGTTAAATTCGATGATTTTTCGTACGAAACAAAATGCAAGAAAACTTGCTTAAAATGCATTATTATGCGACATTCTGAGATTTGAAGGCCAAATCAGATATCGTGATACTACATGAAATAGTATCGAAATATTGGTAAAAATGAATATATTTTCGTAATATCAAACTACATGAATAACGTTAAAAAGTCACTATTTTACCATATTTGAGGATTTTAACTTCAAATCATAGAGCGAGGTTTCGTATTATTTAGATCCAAGAAAAGACATATGACAATGTTGTTTCCAATACAAATGATAAAACCAATGTGTTTTCATTAGAATTAACTAAAATGTTCATGATTTTCCGTTTATATTACCGATGGAAGATGTAAACGTAAAACCGCTCTAATCCGGCTGAAACGTCGATATATGCAAAAAAAACAGAACTTCTCCCCTTTTCAATATCTTACTCAGTATTTTAACGAGAAACAAATAGTTGATTGAAAATGAAGTATTTAAGGTTATTATCTAATCAATTATGTGTTTGCATCATTTTTATCGTATATATAATGAATTATTACCCATAAACTGAAAATTCACAAAAACGTGGAAAACGGCAAATTATTGCCTAATTCGATGATATTTTGTTTAAATCACATAGAGAAAAAGGGGATGATAAACGTCAAAATATTGTTAAATTCGATGATTTTTCGTACGAAACAAAATGCAAGAAAACTTGCTTAAAATGCAATATTATGCGACATTCTGAGATTTGAAGGCCAAATCAGATATCGTGATACTACATGAAACAGTATCGAAATATTGGTAAAAATGAATATATTTTCGTAATATCAAACTACATGAATAACGTTAAAAAGTCACTATTTTACCATATTTGAGGATTTTAACTTCAACTCATAGAACGAGGTTTCGTATTATTTAGATCCAAGAAAAGACATATGACAATGTTGTTTCCAATACAAATGATAAAACCAATGTGTTTTCATTAGAATTAACTAAAATGTTCATGATTTTCCGTTTATATTACCGATGGAAGATGTACACGTAAAACCGCTCTAATCCGGCTGAAACGTCGATATATGCAATAAAAACAGAACTTCTCCCCTTTTCAATATCTTACTCAGTATTTTAACGAGAAACAAATAGTTGATTGAAAATGAAGTATTTAAGGTTATTATCTAATCAATTATGTGTTTGCATCATTTTTATCGTATATATAATGAATTATTACCCATAAACTGAAAATTCACAAAAACGTGGAAAACGGCAAAATATTGCCTAATTCGATGATATTTTGTTTAAATCACATAGAGGAAAAGGGGATGATAAACGTCAAAATATTGTTAAATTCGATGATTTTTCGTACGAAACAAAATGCAAGAAAACTTGCTTAAAATGCATTATTATGCGACATTCTGAGATTTGAAGGCCAAATCAGATATCGTGATACTACATGAAATAGTATCGAAATATTGGTAAAAATGAATATATTTTCGTAATATCAAACTACATGAATAACGTTAAAAAGTCACTATTTTACCATATTTGAGGATTTTAACTTCAAATCATAGAGCGAGGTTTCGTATTATTTAGATCCAAGAAAAGACATATGACAATGTTGTTTCCAATACAAATGATAAAACCAATGTGTTTTCATTAGAATTAACTAAAATGTTCATGATTTTCCGTTTATATTACCGATGGAAGATGTAAACGTAAAACCGCTCTAATCCGGCTGAAACGTCGATATATGCAAAAAAAACAGAACTTCTCCCCTTTTCAATATCTTACTCAGTATTTTAACGAGAAACAAATAGTTGATTGAAAATGAAGTATTTAAGGTTATTATCTAATCAATTATGTGTTTGCATCATTTTTATCGTATATATAATGAATTATTACCCATAAACTGAAAATTCACAAAAACGTGGAAAACGGCAAATTATTGCCTAATTCGATGATATTTTGTTTAAATCACATAGAGAAAAAGGGGATGATAAACGTCAAAATATTGTTAAATTCGATGATTTTTCGTACGAAACAAAATGCAAGAAAACTTGCTTAAAATGCAATATTATGCGACATTCTGAGATTTGAAGGCCAAATCAGATATCGTGATACTACATGAAACAGTATCGAAATATTGGTAAAAATGAATATATTTTCGTAATATCAAACTACATGAATAACGTTAAAAAGTCACTATTTTACCATATTTGAGGATTTTAACTTCAACTCATAGAACGAGGTTTCGTATTATTTAGATCCAAGAAAAGACATATGACAATGTTGTTTCCAATACAAATGATAAAACCAATGTGTTTTCATTAGAATTAACTAAAATGTTCATGATTTTCCGTTTATATTACCGATGGAAGATGTACACGTAAAACCGCTCTAATCCGGCTGAAACGTCGATATATGCAATAAAAACAGAACTTCTCCCCTTTTCAATATCTTACTCAGTATTTTAACGAGAAACAAATAGTTGATTGAAAATGAAGTATTTAAGGTTATTATCTAATCAATTATGTGTTTGCATCATTTTTATCGTATATATAATGAATTATTACCCATAAACTGAAAATTCACAAAAACGTGGAAAACGGCAAAATATTGCCTAATTCGATGATATTTTGTTTAAATCACATAGAGGAAAAGGGGATGATAAACGTCAAAATATTGTTAAATTCGATGATTTTTCGTACGAAACAAAATGCAAGAAAACTTGCTTAAAATGCATTATTATGCGACATTCTGAGATTTGAAGGCCAAATCAGATATCGTGATACTACATGAAATAGTATCGAAATATTGGTAAAAATGAATATATTTTCGTAATATCAAACTACATGAATAACGTTAAAAAGTCACTATTTTACCATATTTGAGGATTTTAACTTCAAATCATAGAGCGAGGTTTCGTATTATTTAGATCCAAGAAAAGACATATGACAATGTTGTTTCCAATACAAATGATAAAACCAATGTGTTTTCATTAGAATTAACTAAAATGTTCATGATTTTCCGTTTATATTACCGATGGAAGATGTAAACGTAAAACCGCTCTAATCCGGCTGAAACGTCGATATATGCAAAAAAAACAGAACTTCTCCCCTTTTCAATATCTTACTCAGTATTTTAACGAGAAACAAATAGTTGATTGAAAATGAAGTATTTAAGGTTATTATCTAATCAATTATGTGTTTGCATCATTTTTATCGTATATATAATGAATTATTACCCATAAACTGAAAATTCACAAAAACGTGGAAAACGGCAAATTATTGCCTAATTCGATGATATTTTGTTTAAATCACATAGAGAAAAAGGGGATGATAAACGTCAAAATATTGTTAAATTCGATGATTTTTCGTACGAAACAAAATGCAAGAAAACTTGCTTAAAATGCAATATTATGCGACATTCTGAGATTTGAAGGCCAAATCAGATATCGTGATACTACATGAAACAGTATCGAAATATTGGTAAAAATGAATATATTTTCGTAATATCAAACTACATGAATAACGTTAAAAAGTCACTATTTTACCATATTTGAGGATTTTAACTTCAACTCATAGAACGAGGTTTCGTATTATTTAGATCCAAGAAAAGACATATGACAATGTTGTTTCCAATACAAATGATAAAACCAATGTGTTTTCATTAGAATTAACTAAAATGTTCATGATTTTCCGTTTATATTACCGATGGAAGATGTACACGTAAAACCGCTCTAATCCGGCTGAAACGTCGATATATGCAATAAAAACAGAACTTCTCCCCTTTTCAATATCTTACTCAGTATTTTAACGAGAAACAAATAGTTGATTGAAAATGAAGTATTTAAGGTTATTATCTAATCAATTATGTGTTTGCATCATTTTTATCGTATATATAATGAATTATTACCCATAAACTGAAAATTCACAAAAACGTGGAAAACGGCAAATTATTGCCTAATTCGATGATATTTTGTTTAAATCACATAGAGAAAAAGGGGATGATAAACGTCAAAATATTGTTAAATTCGATGATTTTTCGTACGAAACAAAATGCAAGAAAACTTGCTTAAAATGCAATATTATGCGACATTCTGAGATTTGAAGGCCAAATCAGATATCGTGATACTACATGAAACAGTATCGAAATATTGGTAAAAATGAATATATTTTCGTAATATCAAACTACATGAATAACGTTAAAAAGTCACTATTTTACCATATTTGAGGATTTTAACTTCAACTCATAGAACGAGGTTTCGTATTATTTAGATCCAAGAAAAGACATATGACAATGTTGTTTCCAATACAAATGATAAAACCAATGTGTTTTCATTAGAATTAACTAAAATGTTCATGATTTTCCGTTTATATTACCGATGGAAGATGTACACGTAAAACCGCTCTAATCCGGCTGAAACGTCGATATATGCAATAAAAACAGAACTTCTCCCCTTTTCAATATCTTACTCAGTATTTTAACGAGAAACAAATAGTTGATTGAAAATGAAGTATTTAAGGTTATTATCTAATCAATTATGTGTTTGCATCATTTTTATCGTATATATAATGAATTATTACCCATAAACTGAAAATTCACAAAAACGTGGAAAACGGCAAATTATTGCCTAATTCGATGATATTTTTTTTAAATCACATAGAGAAAAAGGGGATGATAAACGTCAAAATATTGTTAAATTCGATGATTTTTCGTACGAAACAAAATGCAAGAAAACTTGCTTAAAATGCAATATTATGCGACATTCTGAGATTTGAAGGCCAAATCAGATATCGTGATACTACATGAAACAGTATCGAAATATTGGTAAAAATGAATATATTTTCGTAATATCAAACTACATGAATAACGTTAAAAAGTCACTATTTTACCATATTTGAGGATTTTAACTTCAACTCATAGAACGAGGTTTCGTATTATTTAGATCCAAGAAAAGACATATGACAATGTTGTTTCCAATACAAATGATAAAACCAATGTGTTTTCATTAGAATTAACTAAAATGTTCATGATTTTCCGTTTATATTACCGATGGAAGATGTACACGTAAAACCGCTCTAATCCGGCTGAAACGTCGATATATGCAATAAAAACAGAACTTCTCCCCTTTTCAATATCTTACTCAGTATTTTAACGAGAAACAAATAGTTGATTGAAAATGAAGTATTTAAGGTTATTATCTAATCAATTATGTGTTTGCATCATTTTTATCGTATATATAATGAATTATTACCCATAAACTGAAAATTCATAAAAACGTGGAAAACGGTAAAATATTGCCTAATTCGATGATATTTTGTTTAAATCACATAAAAAAAAAGGGGATGATAAACGTCAAAATATTGCTATATTCGATGATTTTTCGTACGAAACAAAATGCAAGAAATCTTGCTTAAAATGCAATATTATGCGACATTCTGAGATTTGAAGGCCAAATCAGATATCGTGATACTACATGAAACAGTATCGAAATATTGGTAAAAATGAATATATTTTCGTAATATCAAACTACATGAATAACGTTAAAAAGTCACTATTTTACCATATTTGAGGATTTTAACTTCAACTCATAGAACGAGGTTTCGTATTATTTAGATCCAAGAAAAGACATATGACAATGTTGTTTCCAATACAAATGATAAAACCAATGTGTTTTCATTAGAATTAACTAAAATGTTCATGATTTTCCGTTTATATTACCGATGGAAGATGTACACGTAAAACCGCTCTAATCCGGCTGAAACGTCGATATATGCAATAAAAACAGAACTTCTCCCCTTTTCAATATCTTACTCAGTATTTTAACGAGAAACAAATAGTTGATTGAAAATGAAGTATTTAAGGTTATTATCTAATCAATTATGTGTTTGCATCATTTTTATCGTATATATAATGAATTATTACCCATAAACTGAAAATTCACAAAAACGTGGAAAACGGCAAAATATTGCCTAATTCGATGATATTTTGTTTAAATCACATAGAGGAAAAGGGGATGATAAACGTCAAAATATTGTTAAATTCGATGATTTTTCGTACGAAACAAAATGCAAGAAAACTTGCTTAAAATGCATTATTATGCGACATTCTGAGATTTGAAGGCCAAATCAGATATCGTGATACTACATGAAATAGTATCGAAATATTGGTAAAAATGAATATATTTTCGTAATATGAAACTACATGAATAACGTTAAAAAGTCACTATTTTACCATATTTGAGGATTTTAACTTCAAATCATAGAGCGAGGTTTCGTATTATTTAGATCCAAGAAAAGACATATGACAATGTTGTTTCCAATACAAATGATAAAACCAATGTGTTTTCATTAGAATTAACTAAAATGTTCATGATTTTCCGTTTATATTACCGATGGAAGATGTAAACGTAAAACCGCTCTAATCCGGCTGAAACGTCGATATATGCAATAAAAACAGAACTTCTCCCCTTTTCAATATCTTACTCAGTATTTTAACGAGAAACAAATAGTTGATTGAAAATGAAGTATTTAAGGTTATTATCTAATCAATTATGTGTTTGCATCATTTTTATCGTATATATAATGAATTATTACCCATAAACTGAAAATTCACAAAAACGTGGAAAACGGCAAATTATTGCCTAATTCGATGATATTTTGTTTAAATCACATAGAGAAAAAGGGGATGATAAACGTCAAAATATTGTTAAATTCGATGATTTTTCGTACGAAACAAAATGCAAGAAAACTTGCTTAAAATGCAATATTATGCGACATTCTGAGATTTGAAGGCCAAATCAGATATCGTGATACTACATGAAACAGTATCGAAATATTGGTAAAAATGAATATATTTTCGTAATATCAAACTACATGAATAACGTTAAAAAGTCACTATTTTACCATATTTGAGGATTTTAACTTCAACTCATAGAACGAGGTTTCGTATTATTTAGATCCAAGAAAAGACATATGACAATGTTGTTTCCAATACAAATGATAAAACCAATGTGTTTTCATTAGAATTAACTAAAATGTTCATGATTTTCCGTTTATATTACCGATGGAAGATGTACACGTAAAACCGCTCTAATCCGGCTGAAACGTCGATATATGCAATAAAAACAGAACTTCTCCCCTTTTCAATATCTTACTCAGTATTTTAACGAGAAACAAATAGTTGATTGAAAATGAAGTATTTAAGGTTATTATCTAATCAATTATGTGTTTGCATCATTTTTATCGTATATATAATGAATTATTACCCATAAACTGAAAATTCACAAAAACGTGGAAAACGGCAAAATATTGCCTAATTCGATGATATTTTGTTTAAATCACATAGAGGAAAAGGGGATGATAAACGTCAAAATATTGTTAAATTCGATGATTTTTCGTACGAAACAAAATGCAAGAAAACTTGCTTAAAATGCATTATTATGCGACATTCTGAGATTTGAAGGCCAAATCAGATATCGTGATACTACATGAAATAGTATCGAAATATTGGTAAAAATGAATATATTTTCGTAATATCAAACTACATGAATAACGTTAAAAAGTCACTATTTTACCATATTTGAGGATTTTAACTTCAAATCAGAGAGCGGGGTTTCGTATTATTTAGATCCAAGAAAAGACATATGACAATGTTGTTTCCAATACAAATGATAAAACCAATGTGTTTTCATTAGAATTAACTAAAATGTTCATGATTTTCCGTTTATATTACCGATGGAAGATGTAAACGTAAAACCGTTCTAATCCGGCTGAAACGTCGATATATGCAATAAAAACAGAACTTCTCCCTTTTCAATATCTTACTCAGTATTTTAACGAGAAACAAATAGTTGATTGAAAATGAAGTATTTAAGGTTATTATCTAATCAATTATGTGTTTGCGTCATTTTTATCGTATATATAATGAATTATTACCCATAAACTGAAAATTCACAAAAACGTGGAAAACGGCAAAATATTGCCTAATTCGATGATATTTTGTTTAAATCACATAGAGGAAAAGGGGATGATAAACGTCAAAATATTGTTAAATTCGATGATTTTTCGTACGAAACAAAATGCAAGAAAACTTGCTTAAAATGCAATATTATGCGACATTCTGAGATTTGAAGGCCAAATCAGATATCGTGATACTACATGAAACAGTATCGAAATATTGGTAAAAATGAATATATTTTCGTAATATCAAACTACATGAATAACGTTAAAAAGTCACTATTTTACCATATTTGAAGATTTTAACTTCAAATCATAGAGCGAGGTTTCGTATTATTTAGATCCAAGAAAAGACATATGACAATGTTGTTTCCAATACAAATGATAAAACCAATGTGTTTTCATTAGAATTAACTAAAATGTTCATGATTTTCCGTTTATATTACCGATGGAAGATGTACACGTAAAACCGCTCTAATCCGGCTGAAACGTCGATATATGCAATAAAAACAGAACTTCTCCCCTTTTCAATATCTTACTCAGTATTTTAACGAGAAACAAATAGTTGATTGAAAATGAAGTATTTAAGGTTATTATCTAATCAATTATGTGTTTGCATCATTTTTATCGTATATATAATGAATTATTACCCATAAACTGAAAATTCACAAAAACGTGGAAAACGGCAAATTATTGCCTAATTCGATGATATTTTTTTTAAATCACATAGAGAAAAAGGGGATGATAAACGTCAAAATATTGTTAAATTCGATGATTTTTCGTACGAAACAAAATGCAAGAAAACTTGCTTAAAATGCAATATTATGCGACATTCTGAAATTTGAAGGCCAAATCAGATATCGTGATACTACATGAAACAGTATCGAAATATTGGTAAAAATGAATATATTTTCGTAATATCAAACTACATGAATAACGTTAAAAAGTCACTATTTTACCATATTTGAGGATTTTAACTTCAACTCATAGAACGAGGTTTCGTATTATTTAGATCCAAGAAAAGACATATGACAATGTTGTTTCCAATACAAATGATAAAACCAATGTGTTTTCATTAGAATTAACTAAAATGTTCATGATTTTCCGTTTATATTACCGATGGAAGATGTACACGTAAAACCGCTCTAATCCGGCTGAAACGTCGATATATGCAATAAAAACAGAACTTCTCCCCTTTTCAATATCTTACTCAGTATTTTAACGAGAAACAAATAGTTGATTGAAAATGAAGTATTTAAGGTTATTATCTAATCAATTATGTGTTTGCATCATTTTTATCGTATATATAATGAATTATTACCCATAAACTGAAAATTCACAAAAACGTGGAAAACGGCAAATTATTGCCTAATTCGATGATATTTTTTTTAAATCACATAGAGAAAAAGGGGATGATAAACGTCAAAATATTGTTAAATTCGATGATTTTTCGTACGAAACAAAATGCAAGAAAACTTGCTTAAAATGCAATATTATGCGACATTCTGAGATTTGAAGGCCAAATCAGATATCGTGATACTACATGAAACAGTATCGAAATATTGGTAAAAATGAATATATTTTCGTAATATCAAACTACATGAATAACGTTAAAAAGTCACTATTTTACCATATTTGAGGATTTTAACTTCAACTCATAGAACGAGGTTTCGTATTATTTAGATCCAAGAAAAGACATATGACAATGTTGTTTCCAATACAAATGATAAAACCAATGTGTTTTCATTAGAATTAACTAAAATGTTCATGATTTTCCGTTTATATTACCGATGGAAGATGTACACGTAAAACCGCTCTAATCCGGCTGAAACGTCGATATATGCAATAAAAACAGAACTTCTCCCCTTTTCAATATCTTACTCAGTATTTTAACGAGAAACAAATAGTTGATTGAAAATGAAGTATTTAAGGTTATTATCTAATCAATTATGTGTTTGCATCATTTTTATCGTATATATAATGAATTATTACCCATAAACTGAAAATTCACAAAAACGTGGAAAACGGTAAAATATTGCCTAATTCGATGATATTTTGTTTAAATCACATAGAAAAAAAGGGGATGATAAACGTCAAAATATTGCTATATTCGATGATTTTTCGTACGAAACAAAATGCAAGAAATCTTGCTTAAAATGCAATATTATGCGACATTCTGAGATTTGAAGGCCAAATCAGATATCGTGATACTACATGAAACAGTATCGAAATATTGGTAAAAATGAATATATTTTCGTAATATCAAACTACATGAATAACGTTAAAAAGTCACTATTTTACCATATTTGAGGATTTTAACTTCAACTCATAGAACGAGGTTTCGTATTATTTAGATCCAAGAAAAGACATATGACAATGTTGTTTCCAATACAAATGATAAAACCAATGTGTTTTCATTAGAATTAACTAAAATGTTCATGATTTTCCGTTTATATTACCGATGGAAGATGTACACGTAAAACCGCTCTAATCCGGCTGAAACGTCGATATATGCAATAAAAACAGAACTTCTCCCCTTTTCAATATCTTACTCAGTATTTTAACGAGAAACAAATAGTTGATTGAAAATGAAGTATTTAAGGTTATCTAATCAATTATGTGTTTGCATCATTTTTATCGTATATATAATGAATTATTACCCATAAACTGAAAATTCACAAAAACGTGGAAAACGGCAAAATATTGCCTAATTCGATGATATTTTGTTTAAATCACATAGAGAAAAAGGGGATGATAAACGTCAAAATATTGTTAAATTCGATGATTTTTCGTACGAAACAAAATGCAAGAAAACTTGCTTAAAATGCATTATTATGCGACATTCTGAGATTTGAAGGCCAAATCAGATATCGTGATACTACATGAAATAGTATCGAAATATTGGTAAAAATGAATATATTTTCGTAATATCAAACTACATGAATAACGTTAAAAAGTCACTATTTTACCATATTTGAGGATTTTAACTTCAAATCATAGAGCGAGGTTTCGTATTATTTAGATCCAAGAAAAGACATATGACAATGTTGTTTCCAATACAAATGATAAAACCAATGTGTTTTCATTAGAATTAACTAAAATGTTCATGATTTTCCGTTTATATTACCGATGGAAGATGTAAACGTAAAACCGCTCTAATCCGGCTGAAACGTCGATATATGCAATAAAAACAGAACTTCTCCCCTTTTCAATATCTTACTCAGTATTTTAACGAGAAACAAATAGTTGATTGAAAATGAAGTATTTAAGGTTATTATCTAATCAATTATGTGTTTGCATCATTTTTATCGTATATATAATGAATTATTACCCATAAACTGAAAATTCACAAAAACGTGGAAAACGGCAAAATATTGCCTAATTCGATGATATTTTGTTTAAATCACATAGAGGAAAAGGGGATGATAAACGTCAAAATATTGTTAAATTCGATGATTTTTCGTACGAAACAAAATGCAAGAAAACTTGCTTAAAATGCAATATTATGCGACATTCTGAGATTTGAAGGCCAAATCAGATATCGTGATACTACATGAAATAGTATCGAAATATTGGTAAAAATGAATATATTTTCGTAATATCAAACTACATGAATAACGTTAAAAAGTCACTATTTTACCATATTTGAAGATTTTAACTTCAAATCATAGAGCGAGGTTTCTTATTATTTAGATCCAAGAAAAGACATATGACAATGTTGTTTCCAATACAAATGATAAAACCAATGTGTTTTCATTAGAATTAACTAAAATGTTCATGATTTTCCGTTTATATTACCGATGGAAGATGTACACGTAAAACCGCTCTAATCTGGCTGAAACGTCGATATATGCAATAAAAACAGAACTTCTCCCCTTTTCAATATCTTACTCAGTATTTTAACGAGAAACAAATAGTTGATTGAAAATGAAGTATTTAAGGTTATTATCTAATCAATTATGTGTTTGCATCATTTTTATCGTATATATAATGAATTATTACCCATAAACTGAAAATTCACAAAAACGTGGAAAACGGCAAAATATTGCCTAATTCGATGATATTCTGTTTAAATCACATAGAGGAAAAGGGGATGATAAACGTCAAAATATTGTTAAATTCGATGATTTTTCGTACGAAACAAAATGCAAGAAAACTTGCTTAAAATGGAATATTATGCGACATTCTGAGATATGAAGGCCAAATCAGATATCGTGATCCCTACATGAAATAGTATCGAAATATTGGTAAAAATGAATATATTTTCGTAATATCAAACTAAATGAATAACGTTAAAAAGTCACTATTTTACCATATTTGAGGATTTTAACTTCAAATCATAGAGCGAGGTTTCGTATTATTTAGATCCAAGAAAAGACATATGACAATGTTGTTTCCAATACAAATGATAAAACCAATGTGTTTTCATTAGAATTAACTAAAATGTTCATGATTTTCCGTTTATATTACCGATGGAAGATGTACACGTAAAACCGCTCTAATCCGGCTGAAACGTCGATATATGCAATAAAAACAGAACTTCTCCCCTTTTCAATATCTTACTCAGTATTTTAACGAGAAACAAATAGTTGATTGAAAATGAAGTATTTAAGGTTATTATCTAATCAATTATGTGTTTGCATCATTTTTATCGTATATATAATGAATTATTACCCATAAACTGAAAATTCACAAAAACGTGGAAAACGGGAAAAATTTTGCCTAATTCGATTATTAATTCGATAATTTGCCTAAACTTGCTTAAAATGCAATATTATGCGACATTCTGAGATTTGAAGGCCAAATCAGATATCGTGATCCCTACATGAAATAGTATCGAAATATTGGTAAAAATGAATATATTACCCATAAACTGAAAATTCACAAAAACGTGGAAAACGGCAAAATATTGCCTAATTCGATGATATTCTGTTTAAATCACAAAGAGGAAAAGGGGATGATAAACGTCAAAATGTTGTTAAATTCGATGGTTTTTCGTACGAAACAAAATGCAAGAAAACTTGCTTAAAATGCAATATTATGCGACATTCTGAGATTTGAAGGCCAAATCAGATATCGTGATCCCTAAATGAAATAGTATCGAAATATTGGTAAAAATGAATATATTTTCGTAATATCAAACTACATGAATAACGTTAAAAAGTCACTATTTTACCATATTTGAGGATTTTAACTTCAAATCGTAGAACTAGGTTTCGTATTATTTAGATCCAAGAAGATATGACAATGTTGTTTCCAATACAAATGATAAACCCAATGTGTTTTCATTAGAATTAACTAAAATGTTCATGATTTTCCGTTTATATTACCGATGGAAGATGTAAACGTAAAACCGCTCTAATCCGGCTGAAACGTCGATATATGCAATAAAAACAGAACTTCTCCCCTTTTCAATATCTTACTCAGTATTTTAACGAGAAACAAATAGTTGATTGAAAATGAAGTATTTAAGGTTATTATCTAATCAATTATGTGTTTGCATCATTTTTATCGTATATATAATGAATTATTACCCATAAACTGAAAATTCACAAAAACGTGGAAAACGGCAAATTATTGCCTAATTCGATGATATTTTGTTTAAATCACATAGAGAAAAAGGGGATGATAAACGTCAAAATATTGTTAAATTCGATGATTTTTCGTACGAAACAAAATGCAAGAAAACTTGCTTAAAATGCAATATTATGCGACATTCTGAGATTTGAAGGCCAAATCAGATATCGTGATACTACATGAAACAGTATCGAAATATTGGTAAAAATGAATATATTTTCGTAATATCAAACTACATGAATAACGTTAAAAAGTCACTATTTTACCATATTTGAGGATTTTAACTTCAACTCATAGAACGAGGTTTCGTATTATTTAGATCCAAGAAAAGACATATGACAATGTTGTTTCCAATACAAATGATAAAACCAATGTGTTTTCATTAGAATTAACTAAAATGTTCATGATTTTCCGTTTATATTACCGATGGAAGATGTACACGTAAAACCGCTCTAATCCGGCTGAAACGTCGATATATGCAATAAAAACAGAACTTCTCCCCTTTTCAATATCTTACTCAGTATTTTAACGAGAAACAAATAGTTGATTGAAAATGAAGTATTTAAGGTTATTATCTAATCAATTATGTGTTTGCATCATTTTTATCGTATATATAATGAATTATTACCCATAAACTGAAAATTCACAAAAACGTGGAAAACGGTAAAATATTGCCTAATTCGATGATATTTTGTTTAAATCACATAGAAAAAAAGGGGATGATAAACGTCAAAATATTGCTATATTCGATGATTTTTCGTACGAAACAAAATGCAAGAAATCTTGCTTAAAATGCAATATTATGCGACATTCTAAGATTTGAAGGCCAAATCAGATATCGTGATCCCTACATGAAATAGTATCGAAATATTGGTAAAAATGAATATATTTTCGTAATATCAAACTACATGAATAACGTTAAAAAGTCACTATTTTACCATATTTGAGGATTTTAACTTCAAATCATAGAGCGAGGTTTCGTATTATTTAGATCCAAGAAAAGACATATGACAATGTTGTTTCCAATACAAATGATAAAACCAATGTGTTTTCATTAGAATTAACTAAAATGTTCATGATTTTCCGTTTATATTACCGATGGAAGATGTAAACGTAAAACCGCTCTAATCCGGCTGAAACGTCGATATATGCAATAAAAACAGAACTTCTCCCCTTTTCAATATCTTACTCAGTATTTTAACGAGAAACAAATAGTTGATTGAAAATGAAGTATTTAAGGTTATTATCTAATCAATTATGTGTTTGCATCATTTTTATCGTATATATAATGAATTATTACCCATAAACTGAAAATTCACAAAAACGTGGAAAAACGGCAAATTATTGCCTAATTCGATGATATTTTGTTTAAATCACATAGAGAAAAAGGGGATGATAAACGTCAAAATATTGTTAAATTCGATGATTTTTCGTACGAAACAAAATGCAAGAAAACTTGCTTAAAATGCAATATTATGCGACATTCTGAGATTTGAAGGCCAAATCAGATATCGTGAAATACACGAAACAGTATCGAAATATTGGTAAAAATGAATATATTTTCGTAATATCAAACTACATGAATAACGTTAAAAAGTCACTATTTTACCATATATGAAGATTTTAACTTCAACTCATAGAACGAGGTTTCGTATTATTTAGATCCAAGAAAAGACATATGACAATGTTGTTTCCAATACAAATGATAAAACCAATGTGTTTTCATTAGAATTAACTAAAATGTTCATGATTTTCCGTTTATATTACCGATGGAAGATGTACACGTAAAACCGCTCTAATCCGGCTGAAACGTCGATATATGCAATAAAAACAGAACTTCTCCCCTTTTCAATATCTTACTCAGTATTTTAACGAGAAACAAATAGTGTATTGAAAATGAAGTATTTAAGGTTATTATCTAATCAATTATGTGTTTGCATCATTTTTATCGTATATATAATGAATTATTACCCATAAACTGAAAATTCACAAAAACGTGGAAAACGGCAAAATATTGCCTAATTCGATGATATTTTGTTTAAATCACATAGAGGAAAAGGGGATGATAAACGTCAAAATATTGTTAAATTCGATGATTTTTCGTACGAAACAAAATGCAAGAAAACTTGCTTAAAATGCATTATTATGCGACATTCTGAGATTTGAAGGCCAAATCAGATATCGTGATACTACATGAAATAGTATCGAAATATTGGTAAAAATGAATATATTTTCGTAATATCAAACTAAATGAATAACGTTAAAAAGTCACTATTTTACCATATTTGAGGATTTTAACTTCAAATCATAGAGCGAGGTTTCGTATTATTTAGATCCAAGAAAAGACATATGACAATGTTGTTTCCAATACAAATGATAAAACCAATGTGTTTTCATTAGAATTAACTAAAATGTTCATGATTTTCCGTTTATATTACCGATGGAAGATGTACACGTAAAACCGCTCTAATCCGGCTGAAACGTCGATATATGCAATAAAAACAGAACTTCTCCCCTTTTCAATATCTTACTCAGTATTTTAACGAGAAACAAATAGTTGATTGAAAATGAAGTATTTAAGGTTATTATCTAATCAATTATGTGTTTGCATCATTTTTATCGTATATATAATGAATTATTACCCATAAACTGAAAATTCACAAAAACGTGGAAAACGGGAAAAATTTTGCCTAATTCGATTATTAATTCGATAATTTGCCTAAACTTGCTTAAAATGCAATATTATGCGACATTCTGAGATTTGAAGGCCAAATCAGATATCGTGATCCCTACATGAAATAGTATCGAAATATTGGTAAAAATGAATATATTACCCATAAACTGAAAATTCACAAAAACGTGGAAAACGGCAAAATATTGCCTAATTCGATGATATTCTGTTTAAATCACAAGGAGGAAAAGGGGATGATAAACGTCAAAATGTTGTTAAATTCGATGATTTTTCGTACGAAACAAAATGCAAGAAAACTTGCTTAAAATGCAATATTATGCGACATTCTGAGATTTGAAGGCCAAATCAGATATCGTGATCCCTACATGAAATAGTATCGAAATATTGGTAAAAATGAATATATTTTCGTAATATCAAACTACATGAATAACGTTAAAAAGTCACTATTTTACCATATTTGAGGATTTTAACTTCAAATCGTAGAACTAGGTTTCGTATAATTTAGATCCAAGAAGATATGACAATGTTGTTTCCAATACAAATGATAAACCCAATGTGTTTTCATTAGAATTAACTAAAATGTTCATGATTTTCCGTTTATATTACCGATGGAAGATGTACAAGTAAAACCGCTCTAATCCGGCTGAAACGTCGATATATGCAATAAAAACAGAACTTCTCCCCTTTTCAATATCTTACTCAGAATTTTAACGAGAAACAAATAGTTGATTGAAAATGAAGTATTTAAGGTTATTATCTAATCAATTATGTGTTTGCATCATTTTTATCGTATATATAATGAATTATTACCCATAAACTGAAAATTCACAAAAACGTGGAAAACGGCAAAATATTGCCTAATTCGATGATATTCTGTTTAAATCACATAGAGGAAAAGGGGATGATAAACCTCAAAATATTGTTAAATTCGATGATTTTTCGTACGAAACAAAATGCAAGAAAACTTGCTTAAAATGCAATATTATGCGACATTCTGAGATTTGAAGGCCAAATCAGATATCGTGATCCCTACATGAAATCGTATCGAAATATTGGTAAAAATGAATATATTTTCGTAATATCAAACTACATGAATAACGTTAAAAAGTTACTATTTTACCATATTTGAGGATTTTAACTTCAAATCATAGAGCGAGGTTTCGTATTATTTAGAACCAAGAAAAGACATATGACAATGTTGTTTCCAATACAAATGATAAAACCAATGTGTTTTCATTAGAATTAACTAAAATGTTCATGATTTTCCGTTTATATTACCGATGGAAGATGTACACGTAAAACCGCTCTAATCCGGCTGAAACGTCGATATATGCAATAAAAACAGAACTTCTCCCCTTTTCAATATCCTACTCAGTATTTTAACGAGAAACAAATAGTTGATTGAAAATGAAGTATTTAAGGTTATTATCTAATCAATTATGTGTTTGCATCATTTTTATCGTATATATAATGAATTATTACCCATAAACTGAAAATTCACAAAAACGTGGAAAACGGGAAAAATTTTGCCTAATTCGATTATTAATTCGATAATTTGCCTAAACTTGCTTAAAATGCAATATTATGCGACATTCTGAGATTTGAAGGCCAAATCAGATATCGTGATCCCTACATGAAATAGTATCGAAATATTGGTAAAAATGAATATATTACCCATAAACTGAAAATTCACAAAAACGTGGAAAACGGCAAAATATTGCCTAATTCGATGATATTCTGTTTAAATCACAAAGAGGAAAAGGGGATGATAAACGTCAAAATGTTGTTAAATTCGATGATTTTTCGTACGAAACAAAATGCAAGAAAACTTGCTTAAAATGCAATATTATGCGACATTCTGAGATTTGAAGGCCAAATCAGATATCGTGATCCCTACATGAAATAGTATCGAAATATTGGTAAAAATTAATATTTTTTCGTAATATCAAACTACATGAATAACGTTAAAAAGTCACTATTTTACCTTATTTGAGGATTTTAACTTCAAATCATAGAGCGAGGTTTCGTATTATTTAGATCCAAGAAAAGACATATGACAATGTTGTTTCCAATACAAATGATAAAACCAATGTGTTTTCATTAGAATTAACTAAAATGTTCATGATTTTCCGTTTATATTACCGATGGAAGATGTACACGTAAAACCGCTCTAATCCGGCCGAAACGTCGATATATGCAATAAAAACAGAACTTCTCCCCTTTTCAATATCTTACTCAGTATTTTAACGAGAAACAAATAGTTGATTGAAAATGAAGTATTTAAGGTTATTATCTAATCAATTATGTGTTTGCATCATTTTTATCGTATATATAATGAATTATTACCCATAAACTTAAAATTCACAAAAACGTGGAAAACGGCAAAATATTGCCTAATTCGATGATATTCTGTTGAAATCACATAGAGAAAAAGGGGATGATAAACGTCAAAATATTGTTAAATTCGATGATTTTTCGTACGAAACAAAATGCAAGAAAACTTGCTTAAAATGCAATATTATGCGACATTCTGAGATTTGAAGGCCAAATCAGATATCGTGATACTACATGAAATAGTATCGAAATATTGGTAAAAATGAATATATTTTCGTAATATCAAACTACATGAATAACGTTAAAAAGTCACTATTTTACCTTATTTGAGGATTTTAACTTCAAATCATAGAGCGAGGTTTCGTATTATTTAGATCCAAGAAAAGACATATGACAATGTTGTTTCCAATACAAATGATAAAACCAATGTGTTTTCATTAGAATTAACTAAAATGTTCATGATTTTCCGTTTATATTACCGATGGAAGATGTACACGTAAAACCGCTCTAATCCGGCTGAAACGTCGATATATGCAATAAAAACAGAACTTCTCCCCTTTTCAATATCTTACTCAGTATTTTAACGAGAAACAAATAGTTGATTGAAAATGAAGTATTTAAGGTTATTATCTAATCAATTATGTGTTTGCATCATTTTTATCGTATATATAATGAATTATTACCCATAAACTGAAAATTCACAAAAACGTGGAAAACGGGAAAAATTTTGCCTAATTCGATTATTAATTCGATAATTTGCCTAAACTTGCTTAAAATGCAATATTATGCGACATTCTGAGATTTGAAGGCCAAATCAGATATCGTGATCCCTACATGAAATAGTATCGAAATATTGGTAAAAATGAATATATTACCCATAAACTGAAAATTCACAAAAACGTGGAAAACGGCAAAATATTGCCTAATTCGATGATATTCTGTTTAAATCACAAAGAGGAAAAGGGGATGATAAACGTCAAAATGTTGTTAAATTCGATGATTTTTCGTACGAAACAAAATGCAAGAAAACTTGCTTAAAATGCAATATTATGCGACAATCTGAGATTTGAAGGCCAAATCAGATATCGTGATCCCTACATGAAATAGTATCGAAATATTGGTAAAAATTAATATATTTTCGTAATATCAAACTACATGAATAACGTTAAAAAGTCACTATTTTACCATATTTGAGGATTTTAACTTCAAATCGTAGAACTAGGTTTCGTATTATTTAGATCCAAGAAGATATGACAATGTTGTTTCCAATACAAATGATAAACCCAATGTGTTTTCATTAGAATTAACTAAAATGTTCATGATTTTCCGTTTATATTACCGATGGAAGATGTACAAGTAAAACCGCTCTAATCCGGCTGAAACGTCGATATATGCAATAAAAACAGAACTTCTCCCCTTTTCAATATCTTACTCAGAATTTTAACGAGAAACAAATAGTTGATTGAAAATGAAGTATTTAAGGTTATTATCTAATCAATTATGTGTTTGCATCATTTTTATCGTATATATAATGAATTATTACCCATAAACTGAAAATTCACAAAAACGTGGAAAACGGCAAAATATTGCCTAATTCGATGATATTCTGTTTAAATCACATAGAGGAAAAGGGGATGATAAACCTCAAAATATTGTTAAATTCGATGATTTTTCGTACGAAACAAAATGCAAGAAAACTTGCTTAAAATGCAATATTATGCGACATTCTGAGATTTGAAGGCCAAATCAGATATCGTGATCCCTACATGAAATAGTATCGAAATATTGGTAAAAATGAATATATTTTCGTAATATCAAACTACATGAATAACGTTAAAAAGTCACTATTTTACAATATTTGAGGATTTTAACTTCAAATCATAGAGCGAGGTTTCGTATTATTTAGATCCAAGAAAAGACATATGACAATGTTGTTTCCAATACAAATGATAAAACCAATGTGTTTTCATTAGAATTAACTAAAATGTTCATGATTTTCCGTTTATATTACCGATGGAAGATGTACACGTAAAACCGCTCTAATCCGGCTGAAACGTCGATATATGCAATAAAAACAGAACTTCTCCCCTTTTCAATATCTTACTCAGTATTTTAACGAGAAACAAATAGTTGATTGAAAATGAAGTATTTAAGGTTATTATCTAATCAATTATGTGTTTGCATCATTTTTATCGTATATATAATGAATTATTACCCATAAACTGAAAATTCACAAAAACGTGGAAAACGGGAAAAATTTTGCCTAATTCGATTATTAATTCGATAATTTGCCTAAACTTGCTTAAAATGCAATATTATGCGACATTCTGAGATTTGAAGGCCAAATCAGATATCGTGATCCCTACATGAAATAGTATCGAAATATTGGTAAAAATGAATATATTACCCATAAACTGAAAATTCACAAAAACGTGGAAACGGCAAAATATTGCCTAATTCGATGATATTCTGTTTAAATCACAAAGAGGAAAAGGGGATGATAAACGTCAAAATGTTGTTAAATTCGATGATTTTTCGCACGAAACAAAATGCAAGAAAACTTGCTTAAAATGCAATATTATGCGACATTCTGAGATTTGAAGGCCAAATCAGATATCGTGATCCCTACATGAAATAGTATCGAAATATTGGTAAAAATTAATATTTTTTCGTAATATCAAACTACATGAATAACGTTAAAAAGTCACTATTTTACCTTATTTGAGGATTTTAACTTCAAATCATAGAGCGAGGTTTCGTATTATTTAGATCCAAGAAAAGACATATGACAATGTTGTTTCCAATACAAATGATAAAACCAATGTGTTTTCATTAGAATTAACTAAAATGTTCATGATTTTCCGTTTATATTACCGATGGAAGATGTACACGTAAAACCGCTCTAATCCGGCCGAAACGTCGATATATGCAATAAAAACAGAACTTCTCCCCTTTTCAATATCTTACTCAGTATTTTAACGAGAAACAAATAGTTGATTGAAAATGAAGTATTTAAGGTTATTATCTAATCAATTATGTGTTTGCATCATTTTTATCGTATATATAATGAATTATTACCCATAAACTTAAAA
This sequence comes from Procambarus clarkii, assembly GCF_040958095.1. Classification (NCBI taxonomy): domain Eukaryota; kingdom Metazoa; phylum Arthropoda; class Malacostraca; order Decapoda; family Cambaridae; genus Procambarus; species Procambarus clarkii. Next base: position 346,571 of record NW_027189195.1, read on the forward strand.
TTCACAAAAACGTGGAAAACGGCAAAATATTGCCTAATTCGATGATATTCTGTTTAAATCACATAGAGAAAAAGGGGATGATAAACGTCAAAATATTGTTAAATTCGATGATTTTTCGTACGAAACAAAATGCAAGAAAACTTGCTTAAAATGCAATATTATGCGACATTCTGAGATTTGAAGGCCAAATCAGATATCGTGATACTACATGAAATAGTATCGAAATATTGGTAAAAATGAATATATTTTCGTAATATCAAACTACATGAATAACGTTAAAAAGTCACCATTTTACCATATTTGAGGATTTTAACTTCAAATCATAGAGCGAGGTTTCGTATTATTTAGATCCAAGAAAAGACATATGACAATGTTGTTTCCAATACAAATGATAAAACCAATGTGTTTTCATTAGAATTAACTAAAATGTTCATGATTTTCCGTTTATATTACCGATGGAAGATGTAAACGTAAAACCGCTCTAATCCGGCTGAAACGTCGATATATGCAATAAAAACAGAACTCCCCTTTTCAATATCTTACTCAGTATTTTAACGAGAAACAAATAGTTGATTGGAAATGAAGTATTTAAGGTTATTATCTAATCAATTATGTGTTTGCATCATTTTTATCGTATATATATTGAATTATTACCCATAAACTGAAAATTCACAAAAACGTGGAAAACGGCAAATTATTGCCTAATTCGATGATATTTTGTTTAAATCACATAGAGAAAAAGGGGATGATAAACGTCAAAATATTGTTAAATTCGATGATTTTTCGTACGAAACAAAATGCAAGAAAACTTGCTTAAAATGCAATATTATGCGACATTCTGAGATTTGAAGGCCAAATCAGATATCGTGATACTACATGAAACAGTATCGAAATATTGGTAAAAATGAATATATTTTCGTAATATCAAACTACATGAATAACGTTAAAAAGTCACTATTTTACCATATTTGAGGATTTTAACTTCAACTCATAGAACGAGGTTTCGTATTATTTAGATCCAAGAAAAGACATATGACAATGTTGTTTCCAATATAAATGATAAACCCAATGTGTTTTCATTAGAATTAACTAAAATGTTCATGATTTTCCGTTTATATTACCGATGGAAGATGTACAAGTAAAACCGCTCTAATCCGGCTGAAACGTCGATATATGCAATAAAAACAGAACTTCTCCCCTTTTCAATATCTTACTCAGTATTTTAACGAGAAACAAATAGTTGATTGAAAATGAAGTATTTAAGGTTATTATCTAATCAATTATGTGTTTGCATCATTTTTATCGTTTATATAATGAATTATTACCCATAAACTGAAAATTCACAAAAACGTGGAAAACGGGAAAAATTTTGCCTAATTCGATTATTAATTCGATAATTTGCCTAAACTTGCTTAAAATGCAATATTATGCGACATTCTGAGATTTGAAGGCCAAATCAGATATCGTGATCCCTACATGAAATAGTATCGAAATATTGGTAAAAATGAATATATTACCCATAAACTGAAAATTCACAAAAACGTGGAAAACGGCAAAATATTGCCTAATTCGATGATATTCTGTTTAAATCACAAAGAGGAAAAGGGGATGATAAACGTCAAAATGTTGTTAAATTCGATGATTTTTCGTACGAAACAAAATGCAAGAAAACTTGCTTAAAATGCAATATTATGCGACATTCTGAGATTTGAAGGCCAAATCAGATATCGTGATCCCTACATGAAATAGTATCGAAATATTGGTAAAAATGAATATATTTTCGTAATATCAAACTACATGAATAACGTTAAAAAGTCACTATTTTACCATATTTGAGGATTTTAACTTCAAATCGTAGAACTAGGTTTCGTATTATTTAGATCCAAGAAGATATGACAATGTTGTTTCCAATACAAATGATAAACCCAATGTGTTTTCATTAGAATTAACTAAAATGTTCATGATTTTCCGTTTATATTACCGATGGAAGATGTACAAGTAAAACCGCTCTAATCCGGCTGAAACGTCGATATATGCAATAAAAACAGAACTTCTCCCCTTTTCAATATCTTACTCAGAATTTTAACGAGAAACAAATAGTTGATTGAAAATGAAGTATTTAAGGTTATTATCTAATCAATTATGTGTTTTCATCATTTTTATCGTATATATAATGAATTATTACCCATAAACTGAAAATTCACAAAAACGTGGAAAACGGCAAAATATTGCCTAATTCGATGATATTCTGTTTAAATCACATAGAGGAAAAGGGGATGATAAACCTCAAAATATTGTTAAATTCGATGATTTTTCGTACGAAACAAAATGCAAGAAAACTTGCTTAAAATGCAATATTATGCGACATTCTGAGATTTGAAGGCCAAATCAGATATCGTGATCCCTACATGAAATTGTATCGAAATATTGGTAAAAATGAATATATTTTCGTAATATCAAACTACATGAATAACGTTAAAAAGTCACTATTTTACCATATTTGAGGATTTTAACTTCAAATCATAGAGCGAGGTTTCGTATTATTTAGATCCAAGAAAAGACATATGACAATGTTGTTTCCAATACAAATGATAAAACCAATGTGTTTTCATTAGAATTAACTAAAATGTTCATGATTTTCCGTTTATATTACCGATGGAAGATGTACACGTAAAACCGCTCTAATCCGGCTGAAACGTCGATATATGCAATAAAAACAGAACTTCTCCCCTTTTCAATATCTTACTCAGTATTTTAACGAGAAACAAATAGTTGATTGAAAATGAAGTATTTAAGGTTATTATCTAATCAATTATGTGTTTGCATCATTTTTATCGTATATATAATGAATTATTACCCATAAACTGAAAATTCACAAAAACGTGGAAAACGGGAAAAATTTTGCCTAATTCGATTATTAATTCGATAATTTGCCTAAACTTGCTTAAAATGCAATATTATGCGACATTCTGAGATTTGAAGGCCAAATCAGATATCGTGATCCCTACATGAAATAGTATCGAAATATTGGTAAAAATGAATATATTACCCATAAACTGAAAATTCACAAAAACGTGGAAAACGGCAAAATATTGCCTAATTCGATGATATTCTGTTTAAATCACAAAGAGGAAAAGGGGATGATAAACGTCAAAATGTTGTTAAATTCGATGATTTTTCGTACGAAACAAAATGCAAGAAAACTTGCTTAAAATGCAATATTATGCGACATTCTGAGATTTGAAGACCAAATCAGATATCGTGATCCCTACATGAAATAGTATCGAAATATTGGTAAAAATTAATATTTTTTCGTAATATCAAACTACATGAATAACGTTAAAAAGTCACTATTTTACCTTATTTGAGGATTTTAACTTCAAATCATAGAGCGAGGTTTCGTATTATTTAGATCCAAGAAAAGACATATGACAATGTTGTTTCCAATACAAATGATAAAACCAATGTGTTTTCATTAGAATTAACTAAAATGTTCATGATTTTCCGTGTTTATTACCGATGGAAGATGTACACGTAAAACCGCTCTAATCCGGCCGAAACGTCGATATATGCAATAAAAACAGAACTTCTCCCCTTTTCAATATCTTACTCAGTATTTTAACGAGAAACAAATAGTTGATTGAAAATGAAGTATTTAAGGTTATTATCTAATCAATTATGTGTTTGCATCATTTTTATCGTATATATAATGAATTATTACCCATAAACTTAAAATTCACAAAAACGTGGAAAACGGCAAAATATTGCCTAATTCGATGATATTCTGTTTAAATCACATAGAGAAAAAGGGGATGATAAACGTCAAAATATTGTTAAATTCGATGATTTTTCGTACGAAACAAAATGCAAGAAAACTTGCTTAAAATGCAATATTATGCGACATTCTGAGATTTGAAGGCCAAATCAGATATCGTGATCCCTACATGAAATAGTATCGAAATATTGGTAAAAATTAATATTTTTTCGTAATATCAAACTACATGAATAACGTTAAAAAGTCACTATTTTACCTTATTTGAGGATTTTAACTTCAAATCATAGAGCGAGGTTTCGTATTATTTAGATCCAAGAAAAGACATATGACAATGTTGTTTCCAATACAAATGATAAAACCAATGTGTTTTCATTAGAATTAACTAAAATGTTCATGATTTTCCGTTTATATTACCGATGGAAGATGTAAACGTAAAACCGCTCTAATCCGGCTGAAACGTCGATATATGCAATAAAAACAGAACTTCTCCCCTTTTCAATATATTACTCAGTATTTTAACGAGAAACAAATAGTTGATTGGAAATGAAGTATTTAAGGTTATTATCTAATCAATTATGTGTTTGCATCATTTTTATCGTATATATAATGAATTATTACCCATAAACTGAAAATTCACAAAAACGTGGAAAACGGCAAATTATTGCCTAATTCGATGATATTTTGTTAAAATCACATAGAGAAAAAGGGGATGATAAACGTCAAAATATTGTTAAATTCGATGATTTTTCGTACGAAACAAAATGCAAGAAAACTTGCTTAAAATGCAATATTATGCGACATTCTGAGATTTGAAGGCCAAATGAGATATCGTGATACTACATGAAACAGTATCGAAATATTGGTAAAAATGAATATATTTTCGTAATATCAAACTACATGAATAACGTTAAAAAGTCACTATTTTACCATATTTGAGGATTTTAACTTCAACTCATAGAACGAGGTTTCGTATTATTTAGATCCAAGAAAAGACATATGACAATGTTGTTTCCAATACAAATGATAAACCCAATGGGTTTTCATTAGAATTAACTAAAATGTTCATGATTTTCCGTTTATATTACCGATGGAAAATGTACAAGTAAAACCGCTCTAATCCGGCTGAAACGTCGATATATGCAATAAAAACAGAACTTCTCCCCTTTTCAATATCTTACTCAGTATTTTAACGAGAAACAAATAGTTGATTGAAAATGAATTATTTAAGGTTATTATCTAATCAATTATGTGTTTGCATTATTTTTATCGTATATGTAATGAATTATTACCCATAAACTGAAAATTCACAAAAACGTTATAAACGGCAAAATATTGCCTAATTCGATGATATTCTGTTTAAATCACATAGAGGAAAAGGGGATGATAAACGTCAAAATATTGTTAAATTCGATGATTTTTCGTACGAAACAAAATGCAAGAAAACTTGCTTAAAATGGAATATTATGCGACATTCTGAGATATGAAGGCCAAATCAGATATCGTGATCCCTACATGAAATAGTATCGAAATATTGGTAAAAATGAATATATTTTCGTAATATCAAACTACATGAATAACGTTAAAAAGTCACTATTTTACCATATTTGAGGATTTTAACTTCAAATCATAGAGCGAGGTTTCGTATTATTTAGATCCAAGAAAAGACATATGACAATGTTGTTTCCAATACAAATGATAAAACCAATGTGTTTTCATTAGAATTAACTAAAATGTTCATGATTTTCCGTTTATATTACCGATGGAAGATGTACACGTAAAACCGCTCAAATCCGGCTGAAACGTCGATATATGCAATAAAAACAGAACTTCTCCCCTTTTCAATATCTTACTCAGTATTTTAACGAGAAACAAATAGTTGATTGAAAATGAAGTATTTAAGGTTATTATCTAATCAATTATGTGTTTGCATCATTTTTATCGTATATATAATGAATTATTACCCATAAACTGAAAATTCACAAAAACGTGAAAAACGGCAAAATATTGCCTAATTCGATTATTAATTCGATAATTTGCCTAAACTTGCTTAAAATGCAATATTATGCGACATTCTGAGATTTGAAGGCCAAATCAGATATCGTGATCCCTACATGAAATAGTATCGAAATATTGGTAAAAATGAATATATTACCCAAAAACTGAAAATTGACAAAAACGTGGAAAGCGGCAAAATATTGCTTAATTCGATGATATTCTGTTTAAATCACAAAGAGGAAAAGGGGATGATAAACGTCAAAATGTTGTTAAATTCGATGATTTTTCGTACGAAACAAAATGCAAGAAAACTTGCTTAAAATGCAATATTATGCGACATTCTGAGATTTGAAGGCCAAATCAGATATCGTGATCCCTACATGAAATAGTATCGAAATATTGGTAAAAATGAATATATTTTCGTAATATCAAACTACATGAATAACGTTAAAAAGTCACTATTTTACCATATTTGAGGATTTTAACTTCAAATCATAGAGCGAGGTTTCGTATTATTTAGATCCAAGAAAAGACATATGACAATGTTGTTTCCAATACAAATGATAAAACCAATGTGTTTTCATTAGAATTAACTAAAATGTTCATGATTTTCCGTTTATATTACCGATGGAAGATGTACACGTAAAACCGCTCTAATCCGGCTGAAACGTCGATATATGCAATAAAAACAGAACTTCTCCCCTTTTCAATATCTTACTCAGTATTTTAACGAGAAACAAATAGTTGATTGAAAATGAAGTATTTAAGGTTATTATCTAATCAATTATGTGTTTGCATCATTTTTATCGTATATATAATGAATTATTACCCATAAACTTAAAATTCACAAAAACGTGGAAAACGGCAAAATATTGCCTAATTCGATGATATTCTGTTTAAATCACATAGAGAAAAATGGGATGATAAACGTCAAAATATTGTTAAATTCGATGATTTTTCGTACGAAACAAAATGCAAGAAAACTTGCTTAAAATGCAATATTATGCGACATTCTGAGATTTGAAGGCCAAATCAGATATCGTGATCCCTACATGAAATAGTATCGAAATATTGGTAAAAATTAATATTTTTTCGTAATATCAAACTACATGAATAACGTTAAAAAGTCACTATTTTACCTTATTTGAGGATTTTAACTTCAAATCATAGAGCGAGGTTTCGTATTATTTAGATCCAAGAAAAGACATATGACAATGTTGTTTCCAATACAAATGATAAAACCAATGTGTTTTCATTAGAATTAACTAAAATGTTCATGATTTTCCGTTTATATTACCGATGGAAGATGTAAACGTAAAACCGCTCTAATCCGGCTGAAACGTCGATATATGCAATAAAAACAGAACTTCTCCCCTTTTCAATATATTACTCAGTATTTTAACGAGAAACAAATAGTTGATTGGAAATGAAGTATTTAAGGTTATTATCTAATCAATTATGTGTTTGCATCATTTTTATCGTATATATAATGAATTATTACCCATAAACTGAAAATTCACAAAAACGTGGAAAACGGCAAATTATTGCCTAATTCGATGATATTTTGTTTAAATCACATAGAGAAAAAGGGGATGATAAACGTCAAAATATTGTTAAATTCGATGATTTTTCGTACGAAACAAAATGCAAGAAAACTTGCTTAAAATGCAATATTATGCGACATTCTGAGATTTGAAGGCCAAATCAGATATCGTGATACTACATGAAACAGTATCGAAATATTGGTAAAAATGAATATATTTTCGTAATATCAAACTACATGAATAACGTTAAAAAGTCACTATTTTACCATATTTGAGGATTTTAACTTCAAATCATAGAGCGAGGTTTCGTATTATTTAGATCCAAGAAAAGACATATGACAATGTTGTTTCCAATACAAATGATAAAACCAATGTGTTTTCATTAGAATTAACTAAAATGTTCATGATTTTCCGTTTATATTACCGATGGAAGATGTACACGTAAAACCGCTCAAATCCGGCTGAAACGTCGATATATGCAATAAAAACAGAACTTCTCCCCTTTTCAATATCTTACTCAGTATTTTAACGAGAAACAAATAGTTGATTGAAAATGAAGTATTTAAGGTTATTATCTAATCAATTATGTGTTTGCATCATTTTTATCGTATATATAATGAATTATTACCCATAAACTGAAAATTCACAAAAACGTGGAAAACGGCAAAATATTGCCTAATTCGATTATTAATTCGATAATTTGCCTAAACTTGCTTAAAATGCAATATTATGCGACATTCTGAGATTTGAAGGCCAAATCAGATATCGTGATCCCTACATGAAATAGTATCGAAATATTGGTAAAAATGAATATATTACCCAAAAACTGAAAATTGACAAAAACGTGGAAAGCGGCAAAATATTGCCTAATTCGATGATATTCTGTTTAAATCACAAAGAGGAAAAGGGGATGATAAACGTCAAAATGTTGTTAAATTCGATGATTTTTCGTACGAAACAAAATGCAAGAAAACTTGCTTAAAATGCAATATTATGCGACATTCTGAGATTTGAAGGCCAAATCAGATATCGTGATACTACATGAAATAGTATCGAAATATTGGTAAAAATGAATATATTTTCGTAATATCAAACTACATGAATAACGTTAAAAAGTCACTATTTTACCTTATTTGAGGATTTTAACTTCAAATCATAGAGCGAGGTTTCGTATTATTTAGATCCAAGAAAAGACATATGACAATGTTGTTTCCAATACAAATGATAAAACCAATGTGTTTTCATTAGAATTAACTAAAATGTTCATGATTTTCCGTTTATATTACCGATGGAAGATGTACACGTAAAACCGCTCTAATCCGGCTGAAACGTCGATATATGCAATAAAAACAGAACTTCTCCCCTTTTCAATATCTTACTCAGTATTTTAACGTGAAACAAATAGTTGATTGAAAATGAAGTATTTAAGGTTATTATCTAATCAATTATGTGTTTGCATCATTTTTATCGTATATATAATGAATTATTACCCATAAACTGAAAATTCACAAAAACGTGGAAAACGGGAAAAATTTTGCCTAATTCGATTATTAATTCGATAATTTGCCTAAACTTGCTTAAAATGCAATATTATGCGACATTCTGAGATTTGAAGGCCAAATCAGATATCGTGATCCCTACATGAAATAGTATCGAAATATTGGTAAAAATGAATATATTACCCATAAACTGAAAATTCACAAAAACGTGGAAAACGGCAAAATATTGCCTAATTCGATGATATTCTGTTTAAATCACAAAGAGGAAAAGGGGATGATAAACGTCAAAATGTTGTTAAATTCGATGATTTTTCGTACGAAACAAAATGCAAGAAAACTTGCTTAAAATGCAATATTATGCGACATTCTGAGATTTGAAGGCCAAATCAGATATCGTGATCCCTACATGAAATAGTATCGAAATATTGGTAAAAATTAATATTTTTTCGTAATATCAAACTACATGAATAACGTTAAAAAGTCACTATTTTACCTTATTTGAGGATTTTAACTTCAAATCATAGAGCGAGGTTTCGTATTATTTAGATCCAAGAAAAGACATATGACAATGTTGTTTCCAATACAAATGATAAAACCAATGTGTTTTCATTTGAATTAACTAAAATGTTCATGATTTTCCGTTTATATTACCGATGGAAGATGTAAACGTAAAACCGCTCTAATCCGGCTGAAACGTCGATATATGCAATAAAAACAGAACTTCTCCCCTTTTCAATATCTTACTCAGTATTTTAACGAGAAACAAATAGTTGATTGAAAATGAAGTATTTAAGGTTATTATCTAATCAATTATGTGTTTGCATCATTTTTATCGTATATATAATGAATTATTACCCATAAACTGAAAATTCACAAAAACGTGGAAAACGGCAAAATATTGCCTAATTCGATGATATTCTGTTTAAATCACATAGAGGAAAAGGGGATGATAAACGTCAAAATATTGTTAAATTCGATGATTTTTCGTACGAAACAAAATGCAAGAAAACTTGCTTAAAATGGAATATTATGCGACATTCTGAGATATGAAGGCCAAATCAGATATCGTGATCCCTACATGAAATAGTATCGAAATATTGGTAAAAATGAATATATTTTCGTAATATCAAACTACATGAATAACGTTAAAAAGTCACTATTTTACCATATTTGAGGATTTTAACTTCAAATCATAGAGCGAGGTTTCGTATTATTTAGATCCAAGAAAAGACATATGACAATGTTGTTTCCAATACAAATGATAAAACCAATGTGTTTTCATTAGAATTAACTAAAATGTTCATGATTTTCCGTTTATATTACCGATGGAAGATGTACACGTAAAACCGCTCAAATCCGGCTGAAACGTCGATATATGCAATAAAAACAAAACTTCTCCCCTTTTCAATATCTTACGCAGTATTTTAACGAGAAACAAATAGTTGATTGAAAATGAAGTATTTAAGGTTATTATCTAATCAATTATGTGTTTGCATCATTTTTATCGTATATATAATGAATTATTACCCATAAACTGAAAATTCACAAAAACGTGGAAAACGGCAAAATATTGCCTAATTCGATTATTAATTCGATAATTTGCCTAAACTTGCTTAAAATGCAATATTATGCGACATTCTGAGATTTGAAGGCCAAATCAGATATCGTGATCCCTACATGAAATAGTATCGAAATATTGGTAAAAATGAATATATTACCCATAAACTGAAAATTGACAAAAACGTGGAAAGCGGCAAAATATTGCCTAATTCGATGATATTCTGTTTAAATCACAAAGAGGAAAAGGGGATGATAAACGTCAAAATGTTGTTAAATTCGATGATTTTTCGTACGAAACAAAATTCAAGAAAACTTGCTTAAAATGCAATATTATGCGACATTCTGAGATTTGAAGGCCAAATCAGATATCGTGATCCCTACATGAAATAGTATCGAAATATTGGTAAAAATGAATATATTTTCGTAATATCAAACTACATGAATAACGTTAAAAAGTCACTATTTTACCTTATTTGAGGATTTTAACTTCAAATCATAGAGCGAGGTTTCGTATTATTTAGATCCAAGAAAAGACATATGACAATGTTGTTTCCAATGCAAATGATAAAACCAATGTGTTTTCATTAGAATTAACTAAAATGTTCATGATTTTCCGTTTATATTACCGATGGAAGATGTACACGTAAAACCGCTCTAATCCGGCTGAAACGTCGATATATGCAATAAAAACAGAACTTCTCCCCTTTTCAATATCTTACTCAGTATTTTAACGAAAAACAAATAGTTGATTGAAAATGAAGTATTTAAGGTTATTATCTAATCAATTATGTGTTTGCATCATTTTTATCGTATATATAATGAATTATTACCCATAAACTGAAAATTCACAAAAACGTGGAAAACGGCAAAATATTGCCTAATTCGATGATATTCTGTTTAAATCACATAGAGAAAAAGGGGATGATAAACGTCAAAATATTGTTAAATTCGATGATTTTTCGTACGAAACAAAATGCAAGAAAACTTGCTTAAAATGCAATATTATGCGACATTCTGAGATTTGAAGGCCAAATCAGATATCGTGATACTACATGAAATAGTATCGAAATATTGGTAAAAATGAATATATTTTCGTAATATCAAACTACATGAATAACGTTAAAAAGTCACTATTTTACCATATTTGAGGATTTTAACTTCAAATCATAGAGCGAGGTTTCGTATTATTTAGATCCAAGAAAAGACATATGACAATGTTGTTTCCAATACAAATGATAAAACCAATGTGTTTTCATTAGAATTAACTAAAATGTTCATGATTTTCCGTTTATATTACCGATGGAAGATGTAAACGTAAAACTGCTCTAATCCGGCTGAAACGTCGATATATGCAATAAAAACAGAACTTCTCCCCTTTTCAATATCTTACTCAGTATTTTAACGAGAAACAAATAGTTGATTGAAAATGAAGTATTTAAGGTTATTATCTAATCAATTATGTGTTTGCATCATTTTTATCGTATATATAATGAATTATTACCCATAAACTGAAAATTCACAAAAACGTGGAAAACGGCAAAATATTGCCTAATTCGATGATATTTTGTTTAAATCACATAGAGGAAAAGGGGATGATAAACGTCAAAATATTGTTAAATTCGATGATTTTTCGTACGAAACAAAATGCAAGAAAACTTGCTTAAAATGCAATATTATGCGACATTCTGAGATTTGAAGGCCAAATGAGATATCGTGATACTACATGAAATAGTATCGAAATATTGGTAAAAATGAATATATTTTCGTAATATCAAACTACATGAATAACGTTAAAAAGTCACTATTTTACCATATTTGAAGATTTTAACTTCAAATCATAGAACGAGGTTTCGTATTATTTAGATCCAAGAAAAGACATATGACAATGTTGTTTCCAATACAAATGATAAAACCAATGTGTTTTCATTAGAATTAACTAAAATGTTCATGATTTTCCGATTACATTACCGATGGAAGATGTACACGTAAAACCGCTCTAATCCGACTGAAACGTCGATATATTCAATAAAAACAGAACTTCTCCCCTTTTCAATATCTTACTCAGTATTTTAACGAGAAACAAATAGTTGATTGAAAATGAAGTAGTTAAGGTTATTATCTAATCAATTATGTGTTTGCATCATTTTTATCGTATATATAATGAATTATTACCCATAAACTGAAAATTCACAAAAACGTGGAAAACGGTAAAATATTGCCTAATTCGATGATATTTTGTTTAAATCACATAGAAAAAAAGGGGATGATAAACGTCAAAATATTGTTAAATTCGATGATTTTTCGTACGAAACAAAATGCAAGAAAACTTGCTTAAAATGCAATATTATGCGACATTCTGAGATTTGAAGGCCAAATCAGATATCGTGATACTACATGAAATAGTATCGAAATATTGGTAAAAATGAATATATTTTCGTAATATCAAACTACATGAATAACGTTAAAAAGTCACTATTTTACCATATTTGAAGATTTTAACTTCAAATCATAGAGCGAGGTTTCGTATTATTTAAATCCAAGAAAAGACATATGACAATGTTGTTTCCAATACAAATGATAAAACCAATGTGTTTTCATTAGAATTAACTAAAATGTTCATGATTTTCCGTTTATATTACCGATGGAAGATGTACACGTAAAACCGCTCTAATCCGGCTGAAACGTCGATATATGCAATAAAAACAGAACTTCTCCCCTTTTCAATATCTTACTCAGTATTTTAACGAGAAACAAATAGTTGATTGAAAATGAAGTATTTAAGGTTATTATCTAATCAATTATGTGTTTGCATCATTTTTATCGTATATATAATGAATTATTACCCATAAACTGAAAATTCACAAAAACGTGGAAAACGGTAAAATATTGCCTAATTCGATGATATTTTGTTTAAATCACATAAAAAAAAGGGGATGATAAACGTCAAAATATTGCTAAATTCGATGATTTTTCGTACGAAACAAAATGCAAGAAAACTTGCTTAAAATGCAATATTATGCGACATTCTAAGATTTGAAGGCCAAATCAGATATCGTGATCCCTACATGAAATAGTATCGAAATATTGGTAAAAATGAATATATTTTCGTAATATCAAACTACATGAATAACGTTAAAAAGTCACTATTTTACCATATTTGAGGATTTTAACTTCAAATCATAGAGCGAGGTTTCGTATTATTTAGATTCAAGAAAAGACATATGACAATGTTGTTTCCAATACAAATGATAAAACCAATGTGTTTTCATTAGAATTAACTAAAATGTTCATGATTTTCCGTTTATATTACCGATGGAAGATGTAAACGTAAAACTGCTCTAATCCGGCTGAAACGTCGATATATGCAATAAAAACAGAACTTCTCCCCTTTTCAATATCTTACTCAGTATTTTAACGAGAAACAAATAGTTGATTGAAAATGAAGTATTTAAGGTTATTATCTAATCAATTATGTGTTTGCATCATTTTTATCGTATATATAATGAATTATTACCCATAAACTGAAAATTCACAAAAACGTGGAAAACGGCAAAATATTGCCTAATTCGATGATATTTTGTTTAAATCACATAGAGGAAAAGGGGATGATAAACGTCAAAATATTGTTAAATTCGATGATTTTTCGTACGAAACAAAATGCAAGAAAACTTGCTTAAAATGCAATATTATGCGACATTCTGAGATTTGAAGGCCAAATCAGATATCGTGATACTACATGAAATAGTATCGAAATATTGGTAAAAATGAATATATTTTCGTAATATCAAACTACATGAATAACGTTAAAAAGTCACTATTTTACCATATTTGAAGATTTTAACTTCAAATCATAGAACGAGGTTTCGTATTATTTAGATCCAAGAAAAGACATATGACAATGTTGTTTCCAATACAAATGATAAAACCAATGTGTTTTCATTAGAATTAACTAAAATGTTCATGATTTTCCGTTTACATTACCGATGGAAGATGTACACGTAAAACAGCTCTAATCCGGCTGAAACGTCGATATATGCAATAAAAACAGAACTTCTCCCCTTTTCAATATCTTACTCAGTATTTTAACGAGAAACAAATAGTTGATTGAAAATGAAGTATTTAAGGTTATTATCTAATCAATTATGTGTTTGCATCATTTTTATCGTATATATAATGAATTATTACCCATAAACTGAAAATTCACAAAAACGTGGAAAACGGTAAAATATTGCCTAATTCGATGATATTTTGTTTAAATCACATAGAGAAAAAGGGGATGATAAACGTCAAAATATTGCTAAATTCGATGATTTTTCGTACGAAACAAAATGCAAGAAAACTTGCTTAAAATGCAATATTATGCGACATTCTGAGATTTGAAGGCCAAATCAGATATCGTGATACTACATGAAATAGTATCGAAATATTGGTAAAAATGAATATATTTTCGTAATATCAAACTACATGAATAACGTTAAAAAGTCACTATTTTACCATATTTGAAGATTTTAACTTCAAATCATAGAACGAGGTTTCGTATTATTTAGATCCAAGAAAAGACATATGACAATGTTGTTTCCAATACAAATGATAAAACCAATGTGTTTTCATTAGAATTAACTAAAATGTTCATGATTTTCCGTTTACATTACCGATGGAAGATGTACACGTAAAACAGCTCTAATCCGGCTGAAACGTCGATATATGCAATAAAAACAGAACTTCTCCCCTTTTCAATATCTTACTCAGTATTTTAACGAGAAACAAATAGTTGATTGAAAATGAAGTATTTAAGGTTATTATCTAATCAATTATGTGTTTGCATCATTTTTATCGTATATATAATGAATTATTACCCATAAACTGAAAATTCACAAAAACGTGGAAAACGGTAAAATATTGCCTAATTCGATGATATTTTGTTTAAATCACATAGAGAAAAAGGGGATGATAAACGTCAAAATATTGCTAAATTCGATGATTTTTTGTACGAAACAAAATGCAAGAAAACTTGCTTAAAATGCAATATTATGCGACATTCTGAGATTTGAAGGCCAAATCAGATATCGTGATACTACATGAAATAGTATCGAAATATTGGTAAAAATGAATATATTTTCGTAGTATCAAACTACATGAATAACGTTAAAAAGTCACTATTTTACCATATTTGAGGATTTTAACTTCAACTCATAGAACGAGGTTTCGTATTATTTAGATCCAAGAAAAGACATATGACAATGTTGTTTCCAATACAAATGATAAAACCAATGTGTTTTCATTAGAATTAACTAAAATGTTCATGATTTTCCGTTTATATTACCGATGGAAGATGTACACGTAAAACCGCTCTAATCCGGCTAAAACGTCGATATATGCAATAAAAACAGAACTTCTCCCCTTTTCAATATCTTACTCAGTATTTTAACGAGAAACAAATAGTTGATTGAAAATGAAGTATTTAAGGTTATTATCTAATCAATTATGTGTTTGCATCATTTTTATCGTATATATAATGAATTATTACCCATAAACTGAAAATTCACAAAAACGTGGAAAACGGTAAAATATTGCCTAATTCGATGATATTTTGTTTAAATCACATAAAAAAAGGGGATGATAAACGTCAAAATATTGCTAAATTCGATGATTTTTCGTACGAAACAAAATGCAAGAAAACTTGCTTAAAATGCAATATTATGCGACATTCTAAGATTTGAAGGTCAAATCAGATATCGTGATCCCTACATGAAATAGTATCGAAATATTGGTAAAAATGAATATATTTTCGTAATATCAAACTACATGAATAACGTTAAAAAGTCACTATTTTACCATATTTGAGGATTTTAACTTCAAATCATAGAGCGAGGTTTCGTATTATTTAGATCCAAGAAAAGACATATGACAATGTTGTTTCCAATACAAATGATAAAACCAATGTGTTTTCATTAGAATTAACTAAAATGTTCATGATTTTCCGTTTATATTACCGATGGAAGATGCACACGTAAAACCGCTCTAATCCGGCTGAAACGTCGATATATGCAATAAAAACAGAACTTCTCCCCTTTTCAATATCTTACTCAGTATTTTAACTAAAAACAAATATTTGATTGAAAATGAAGTATTTAAGGTTATTATCTAATCAATTATGTGTTTGCATCATTTTTATCGTATATATAATGAATTATTACCCATAAACTGAAAATTCACAAAAACGTGGAAAACGGCAAATTATTGCTTAATTCGATGATATTTGTTTAAATCACATAGAGAAAAAGGGGATGATAAACGTCAAAATATTGTTAAATTCGATGATTTTTCGTATGAAACAAAATGCAAGAAAACTTGCTTAAAATGCAATATTATGCGACATTCTGAGATTTGAAGGCCAAATCAGATATCGTGATACTACATGAAATAGTATCGAAATATTGGTAAAAATGAATATATTTTCGTAATATCAAACTACATGAATAACGTTAAAAAGTCACTATTTTACCATATTTGAGGATTTTAACTTCAAATCATAGAGCGAGGTTTCGTATTATTTAGATCCAAGAAAAGACATATGACAATGTTGTTTCCAATACAAATGATAAAACCAATGTGTTTTCATTAGAATTAACTAAAATGTTCATGATTTTCCGTTTATATTACCGATGGAAGATGTACACGTAAAACCGCTCTAATCCGGCTGAAACGTCGATATATGCAATAAAAACAGAACTTCTCCCCTTTTCAATATCTTACTCAGTATTTTAACGAGAAACAAATAGTTGATTGAAAATGAAGTATTTAAGGTTATTATCTAATCAATTATGTGTTTGCATCATTTTTATCGTATATATAATGAATTATTACCCATAAACTGAAAATTCACAAAAACGTGGAAAACGGTAAAATATTGCCTAATTCGATGATATTTTGTTTAAATCACATAAAAAAAAGGGGATGATAAACGTCAAAATATTGCTAAATTCGATGATTTTTCGTACGAAACAAAATGCAAGAAAACTTGCTTAAAATGCAATATTATGCGACATTCTAAGATTTGAAGGCCAAATCAGATATCGTGATCCCTACATGAAATAGTATCGAAATATTGGTAAAAATGAATATATTTTCGTAATATCAAACTACATGAATAACGTTAAAAAGTCACTATTTTACCATATTTGAGGATTTTAACTTCAAATCATAGAGCGAGGTTTCGTATTATTTAGATCCAAGAAAAGACATATGACAATGTTGTTTCCAATACAAATGATAAAACCAATGTGTTTTCATTAGAATTAACTAAAATGTTCATGATTTTCCGTTTACATTACCGATGGAAGATGTACACGTAAAACAGCTCTAATCCGGCTGAAACGTCGATATATGCAATAAAAACAGAACTTCTCCCCTTTTCAATATCTTACTCAGTATTTTAACGAGAAACAAATAGTTGATTGAAAATGAAGTATTTAAGGTTATTATCTAATCAATTATGTGTTTGCATCATTTTTATCGTATATATAATGAATTATTACCCATAAACTGAAAATTCACAAAAACGTGGAAAACGGTAAAATATTGCCTAATTCGATGATATTTTGTTTAAATCACATAGAAAAAAAGGGGATGATAAACGTCAAAATATTGCTAAATTCGATGATTTTTCGTACGAAACAAAATGCAAGAAAACTTGCTTAAAATGCAATATTATGCGACATTCTGAGATTTGAAGGCCAAATCAGATATTGTGATACTACATGAAATAGTATCGAAATATTGGTAAAAATGAATATATTTTCGTAATATCAAACTACATGAATAACGTTAAAAAGTCACTATTTTACCATATTTGAAGATTTAAACTTCAAATCATAGAGCGAGGTTTCGTATTATTTAAATCCAAGAAAAGACATATGACAATGTTGTTTCCAATACAAATGATAAAACCAATGTGTTTTCATTAGAATTAACTAAAATGTTCATGATTTTCCGTTTATATTACCGATGGAAGATGAACACGTAAAACCGCTCTAATCCGGCTGAAACGTCGATATATGCAATAAAAACAGAACTTCTCCCCTTTTCAATATCTTACTCAGTATTTTAACGAGAAACAAATAGTTGATTGAAAATGAAGTATTTAAGGTTATTATCTAATCAATTATGTGTTTGCATCATTTTTATCGTATATATAATGAATTATTACCCATAAACTGAAAATTCACAAAAACGTGGAAAACGGCAAATTATTGCCTAATTCGATGATATTTTGTTTAAATCACATAGAGAAAAAGGGGATGATAAACGTCAAAATATTGTTAAATTCGATGATTTTTCGTACGAAACAAAATGCAAGAAAACTTGCTTAAAATGCAATATTATGCGACATTCTGAGATTTGAAGGCCAAATCAGATATCGTGATACTACATGAAACAGTATCGAAATATTGGTAAAAATGAATATATTTTCGGAATATCAAACTACATGAATAACGTTAAAAAGTCACTATTTTACCATATTTGAGGATTTTAACTTCAACTCATAGAACGAGGTTTCGTATTATTTAGATCCAAGAAAAGACATATGACAATGTTGTTTCCAATACAAATGATAAAACCAATGTGTTTTCATTAGAATTAACTAAAATGTTCATGATTTTCCGTTTATATTACCGATGGAAGATGCACACGTAAAACCGCTCTAATCCGGCTGAAACGTCGATATATGCAATAAAAACAGAACTTCTCCCCTTTTCAATATCTTACTCAGTATTTTAACTAAAAACAAATATTTGATTGAAAATGAAGTATTTAAGGTTATTATCTAATCAATTATGTGTTTGCATCATTTTTATCGTATATATAATGAATTATTACCCATAAACTGAAAATTCACAAAAACGTGGAAAACGGCAAATTATTGCTTAATTCGATGATATTTGTTTAAATCACATAGAGAAAAAGGGGATGATAAACGTCAAAATATTGTTAAATTCGATGATTTTTCGTATGAAACAAAATGCAAGAAAACTTGCTTAAAATGCAATATTATGCGACATTCTGAGATTTGAAGGCCAAATCAGATATCGTGATACTACATGAAATAGTATCGAAATATTGGTAAAAATGAATATATTTTCGTAATATCAAACTACATGAATAACGTTAAAAAGTCACTATTTTACCATATTTGAGGATTTTAACTTCAAATCATAGAGCGAGGTTTCGTATTATTTAGATCCAAGAAAAGACATATGACAATGTTGTTTCCAATACAAATGATAAAACCAATGTGTTTTCATTAGAATTAACTAAAATGTTCATGATTTTCCGTTTATATTACCGATGGAAGATGTACACGTAAAACCGCTCTAATCCGGCTGAAACGTCGATATATGCAATAAAAACAGAACTTCTCCCCTTTTCAATATCTTACTCAGTATTTTAACGAGAAACAAATAGTTGATTGAAAATGAAGTATTTAAGGTTATTATCTAATCAATTATGTGTTTGCATTATTTTTATCGTATATGTAATGAATTATTACCCATAAACTGAAAATTCACAAAAACGTGGAAAACGGCAAAATATTGCCTAATTTGATGATATTCTGTTTAAATCACATAGAGGAAAAGGGGATGATAAACGTCAAAATATTGTTAAATTCGATGATTTTTCGTACGAAACAAAATGCAAGAAAACTTGCTTAAAATGGAATATTATGCGACATTCTGAGATATGAAGGCCAAATCAGATATCGTGATCCCTACATGAAATAGTATCGAAATATTGGTAAAAATGAATATATTTTCGTAATATCAAACTACATGAATAACGTTAAAAAGTCACTATTTTACCATATTTGAGGATTTTAACTTCAAATCATAGAGCGAGGTTTCGTATTATTTAGATCCAAGAAAAGACATATGACAATGTTGTTTCCAATACAAATGATAAAACCAATGTGTTTTCATTAGAATTAACTAAAATGTTCATGATTTTCCGTTTATATTACCGATGGAAGATGTACACGTAAAACCGCTCAAATCCGGCTGAAACGTCGATATATGCAATAAAAACAAAACTTCTCCCCTTTTCAATATCTTACGCAGTATTTTAACGAGAAACAAATAGTTGATTGAAAATGAAGTATTTAAGGTTATTATCTAATCAATTATGTGTTTGCATCATTTTTATCGTATATATAATGAATTATTACCCATAAACTGAAAATTCACAAAAACGTGGAAAACGGCAAAATATTGCCTAATTCGATTATTAATTCGATAATTTGCCTAAACTTGCTTAAAATGCAATATTATGCGACATTCTGAGATTTGAAGGCCAAATCAGATATCGTGATCCCTACATGAAATAGTATCGAAATATTGGTAAAAATGAATATATTACCCATAAACTGAAAATTGACAAAAACGTGGAAAGCGGCAAAATATTGCCTAATTCGATGATATTCTGTTTAAATCACAAAGAGGAAAAGGGGATGATAAACGTCAAAATGTTGTTAAATTCGATGATTTTTCGTACGAAACAAAATTCAAGAAAACTTGCTTAAAATGCAATATTATGCGACATTCTGAGATTTGAAGGCCAAATCAGATATCGTGATACTACATGAAATAGTATCGAAATATTGGTAAAAATGAATATATTTTCGTAATATCAAACTACATGAATAACGTTAAAAAGTCACTATTTTACCATATTTGAGGATTTTAACTTCAAATCATAGAGCGAGGTTTCGTATTATTTAGATCCAAGAAAAGACATATGACAATGTTGTTTCCAATACAAATGATAAAACCAATGTGTTTTCATTAGAATTAACTAAAATGTTCATGATTTTCCGTTTATATTACCGATGGAAGATGTACACGTAAAACCGCTCTAATCCGGCTGAAACGTCGATATATGCAATAAAAACAGAACTTCTCCCCTTTTCAATATCTTACTCAGTATTTTAACGAGAAACAAATAGTTGATTGAAAATGAAGTATTTAAGGTTATTATCTAATCAATTATGTGTTTGCATCATTTTTATCGTATATATAATGAATTATTACCCATAAACTGAAAATTCACAAAAACGTGGAAAACGGTAAAATATTGCCTAATTCGATGATATTTTGTTTAAATCACATAAAAAAAAGGGGATGATAAACGTCAAAATATTGCTAAATTCGATGATTTTTCGTACGAAACAAAATGCAAGAAAACTTGCTTAAAATGCAATATTATGCGACATTCTAAGATTTGAAGGCCAAATCAGATATCGTGATCCCTACATGAAATAGTATCGAAATATTGGTAAAAATGAATATATTTTCGTAATATCAAACTACATGAATAACGTTAAAAAGTCACTATTTTACCATATTTGAGGATTTTAACTTCAAATCATAGAGCGAGGTTTCGTATTATTTAGATCCAAGAAAAGACATATGACAATGTTGTTTCCAATACAAATGATAAAACCAATGTGTTTTCATTAGAATTAACTAAAATGTTCATGATTTTCCGTTTACATTACCGATGGAAGATGTACACGTAAAACAGCTCTAATCCGGCTGAAACGTCGATATATGCAATAAAAACAGAACTTCTCCCCTTTTCAATATCTTACTCAGTATTTTAACGAGAAACAAATAGTTGATTGAAAATGAAGTATTTAAGGTTATTATCTAATCAATTATGTGTTTGCATCATTTTTATCGTATATATAATGAATTATTACCCATAAACTGAAAATTCACAAAAACGTGGAAAACGGTAAAATATTGCCTAATTCGATGATATTTTGTTTAAATCACATAGAAAAAAAGGGGATGATAAACGTCAAAATATTGCTAAATTCGATGATTTTTCGTACGAAACAAAATGCAAGAAAACTTGCTTAAAATGCAATATTATGCGACATTCTGAGATTTGAAGGCCAAATCAGATATTGTGATACTACATGAAATAGTATCGAAATATTGGTAAAAATGAATATATTTTCGTAATATCAAACTACATGAATAACGTTAAAAAGTCACTATTTTACCATATTTGAAGATTTAAACTTCAAATCATAGAGCGAGGTTTCGTATTATTTAAATCCAAGAAAAGACATATGACAATGTTGTTTCCAATACAAATGATAAAACCAATGTGTTTTCATTAGAATTAACTAAAATGTTCATGATTTTCCGTTTATATTACCGATGGAAGATGAACACGTAAAACCGCTCTAATCCGGCTGAAACGTCGATATATGCAATAAAAACAGAACTTCTCCCCTTTTCAATATCTTACTCAGTATTTTAACGAGAAACAAATAGTTGATTGAAAATGAAGTATTTAAGGTTATTATCTAATCAATTATGTGTTTGCATCATTTTTATCGTATATATAATGAATTATTACCCATAAACTGAAAATTCACAAAAACGTGGAAAACGGCAAATTATTGCCTAATTCGATGATATTTTGTTTAAATCACATAGAGAAAAAGGGGATGATAAACGTCAAAATATTGTTAAATTCGATGATTTTTCGTACGAAACAAAATGCAAGAAAACTTGCTTAAAATGCAATATTATGCGACATTCTGAGATTTGAAGGCCAAATCAGATATCGTGATACTACATGAAACAGTATCGAAATATTGGTAAAAATGAATATATTTTCGGAATATCAAACTACATGAATAACGTTAAAAAGTCACTATTTTACCATATTTGAGGATTTTAACTTCAACTCATAGAACGAGGTTTCGTATTATTTAGATCCAAGAAAAGACATATGACAATGTTGTTTCCAATACAAATGATAAAACCAATGTGTTTTCATTAGAATTAACTAAAATGTTCATGATTTTCCGTTTATATTACCGATGGAAGATGCACACGTAAAACCGCTCTAATCCGGCTGAAACGTCGATATATGCAATAAAAACAGAACTTCTCCCCTTTTCAATATCTTACTCAGTATTTTAACTAAAAACAAATATTTGATTGAAAATGAAGTATTTAAGGTTATTATCTAATCAATTATGTGTTTGCATCATTTTTATCGTATATATAATGAATTATTACCCATAAACTGAAAATTCACAAAAACGTGGAAAACGGCAAATTATTGCTTAATTCGATGATATTTGTTTAAATCACATAGAGAAAAAGGGGATGATAAACGTCAAAATATTGTTAAATTCGATGATTTTTCGTATGAAACAAAATGCAAGAAAACTTGCTTAAAATGCAATATTATGCGACATTCTGAGATTTGAAGGCCAAATCAGATATCGTGATACTACATGAAATAGTATCGAAATATTGGTAAAAATGAATATATTTTCGTAATATCAAACTACATGAATAACGTTAAAAAGTCACTATTTTACCATATTTGAGGATTTTAACTTCAAATCATAGAGCGAGGTTTCGTATTATTTAGATCCAAGAAAAGACATATGACAATGTTGTTTCCAATACAAATGATAAAACCAATGTGTTTTCATTAGAATTAACTAAAATGTTCATGATTTTCCGTTTATATTACCGATGGAAGATGTACACGTAAAACCGCTCTAATCCGGCTGAAACGTCGATATATGCAATAAAAACAGAACTTCTCCCCTTTTCAATATCTTACTCAGTATTTTAACGAGAAACAAATAGTTGATTGAAAATGAAGTATTTAAGGTTATTATCTAATCAATTATGTGTTTGCATTATTTTTATCGTATATGTAATGAATTATTACCCATAAACTGAAAATTCACAAAAACGTGGAAAACGGCAAAATATTGCCTAATTTGATGATATTCTGTTTAAATCACATAGAGGAAAAGGGGATGATAAACGTCAAAATATTGTTAAATTCGATGATTTTTCGTACGAAACAAAATGCAAGAAAACTTGCTTAAAATGGAATATTATGCGACATTCTGAGATATGAAGGCCAAATCAGATATCGTGATCCCTACATGAAATAGTATCGAAATATTGGTAAAAATGAATATATTTTCGTAATATCAAACTACATGAATAACGTTAAAAAGTCACTATTTTACCATATTTGAGGATTTTAACTTCAAATCATAGAGCGAGGTTTCGTATTATTTAGATCCAAGAAAAGACATATGACAATGTTGTTTCCAATACAAATGATAAAACCAATGTGTTTTCATTAGAATTAACTAAAATGTTCATGATTTTCCGTTTATATTACCGATGGAAGATGTACACGTAAAACCGCTCAAATCCGGCTGAAACGTCGATATATGCAATAAAAACAAAACTTCTCCCCTTTTCAATATCTTACGCAGTATTTTAACGAGAAACAAATAGTTGATTGAAAATGAAGTATTTAAGGTTATTATCTAATCAATTATGTGTTTGCATCATTTTTATCGTATATATAATGAATTATTACCCATAAACTGAAAATTCACAAAAACGTGGAAAACGGCAAAATATTGCCTAATTCGATTATTAATTCGATAATTTGCCTAAACTTGCTTAAAATGCAATATTATGCGACATTCTGAGATTTGAAGGCCAAATCAGATATCGTGATCCCTACATGAAATAGTATCGAAATATTGGTAAAAATGAATATATTACCCATAAACTGAAAATTGACAAAAACGTGGAAAGCGGCAAAATATTGCCTAATTCGATGATATTCTGTTTAAATCACAAAGAGGAAAAGGGGATGATAAACGTCAAAATGTTGTTAAATTCGATGATTTTTCGTACGAAACAAAATTCAAGAAAACTTGCTTAAAATGCAATATTATGCGACATTCTGAGATTTGAAGGCCAAATCAGATATCGTGATCCCTACATGAAATAGTATCGAAATATTGGTAAAAATGAATATATTTTCGTAATATCAAACTACATGAATAACGTTAAAAAGTCACTATTTTACCTTATTTGAGGATTTTAACTTCAAATCATAGAGCGAGGTTTCGTATTATTTAGATCCAAGAAAAGACATATGACAATGTTGTTTCCAATACAAATGATAAAACCAATGTGTTTTCATTAGAATTAACTAAAATGTTCATGATTTTCCGTTTATATTACCGATGGAAGATGTACACGTAAAACCGCTCTAATCCGGCTGAAACGTCGATATATGCAATAAAAACAGAACTTCTCCCCTTTTCAATATCTTACTCAGTATTTTAACGAGAAACAAATAGTTGATTGAAAATGAAGTATTTAAGGTTATTATCTAATCAATTATGTGTTTGCATCATTTTTATCGTATATATAATGAATTATTACCCATAAACTGAAAATTCACAAAAACGTGGAAAACGGCAAAATATTGCCTAATTCGATGATATTCTGTTTAAATCACATAGAGAAAAAGGGGATGATAAACGTCAAAATATTGTTAAATTCGATGATTTTTCGTACGAAACAAAATTCAAGAAAACTTGCTTAAAATGCAATATTATGCGACATTCTGAGATTTGAAGGCCAAATCAGATATCGTGATCCCTACATGAAATAGTATCGAAATATTGGTAAAAATGAATATATTTTCGTAATATCAAACTACATGAATAACGTTAAAAAGTCACTATTTTACCATATATGAGGATTTTAACTTCAAATCATAGAGCGAGGTTTCGTATTATTTAGATCCAAGAAAAGACATATGACAATGTTGTTTCCAATACAAATGATAAAACCAATGTGTTTTCATTAGAATTAACTAAAATGTTCATGATTTTCCGTTTATATTACCGATGGAAGATGTACACGTAAAACCGCTCTAATCCGGCTGAAACGTCGATATATGCAATAAAAACAGAACTTCTCCCCTTTTCAATATCTTACTCAGTATTTTAACGAGAAACAAATAGTTGATTGAAAATGAAGTATTTAAGGTTATTATCTAATCAATTATGTGTTTGCATCATTTTTATCGTATATATAATGAATTATTACCCATAAACTGAAAATTCACAAAAACGTGGAAAACGGCAAAATATTGCCTAATTCGATGATATTCTGTTTAAATCACAAAGAGGAAAAGGGGATGATAAACGTCAAAATGTTGTTAAATTCGATGATTTTTCGTACGAAACAAAATTCAAGAAAACTTGCTTAAAATGCAATATTATGCGACATTCTGAGATTTGAAGGCCAAATCAGATATCGTGATCCCTACATGAAATAGTATCGAAATATTGGTAAAAATGAATATATTTTCGTAATATCAAACTACATGAATAACGTTAAAAAGTCACTATTTTACCTTATTTGAGGATTTTAACTTCAAATCATAGAGCGAGGTTTCGTATTATTTAGATCCAAGAAAAGACATATGACAATGTTGTTTCCAATACAAATGATAAAACCAATGTGTTTTCATTAGAATTAACTAAAATGTTCATGATTTTCCGTTTATATTACCGATGGAAGATGTACACGTAAAACCGCTCTAATCCGGCTGAAACGTCGATATATGCAATAAAAACAGAACTTCTCCCCTTTTCAATATCTTACTCAGTATTTTAACGAGAAACAAATAGTTGATTGAAAATGAAGTATTTAAGGTTATTATCT
This sequence comes from Procambarus clarkii, assembly GCF_040958095.1. NCBI lineage: Eukaryota > Metazoa > Arthropoda > Malacostraca > Decapoda > Cambaridae > Procambarus > Procambarus clarkii. The sequence goes on from NW_027189195.1 coordinate 373,539, forward strand.
AATCAATTATGTGTTTGCATCATTTTTATCGTATATATAATGAATTATTACCCATAAACTGAAAATTCACAAAAACGTGGAAAACGGCAAAATATTGCCTAATTCGATGATATTCTGTTTAAATCACATAGAGAAAAAGGGGATGATAAACGTCAAAATATTGTTAAATTCGATGATTTTTCGTACGAAACAAAATGCAAGAAAACTTGCTTAAAATGCAATATTATGCGACATTCTGAGATTTGAAGGCCAAATCAGATATCGTGATACTACATGAAATAGTATCGAAATATTGGTAAAAATGAATATATTTTCGTAATATCAAACTACATGAATAACGTTAAAAAGTCACTATTTTACCATATATGAGGATTTTAACTTCAAATCATAGAGCGAGGTTTCGTATTATTTAGATCCAAGAAAAGACATATGACAATGTTGTTTCCAATACAAATGATAAAACCAATGTGTTTTCATTAGAATTAACTAAAATGTTCATGATTTTCCGTTTATATTACCGATGGAAGATGTAAACGTAAAACTGCTCTAATCCGGCTGAAACGTCGATATATGCAATAAAAACAGAACTTCTCCCCTTTTCAATATCTTACTCAGTATTTTAACGAGAAACAAATAGTTGATTGAAAATGAAGTATTTAAGGTTATTATCTAATCAATTATGTGTTTGCATCATTTTTATCGTATATATAATGAATTATTACCCATAAACTGAAAATTCACAAAAACGTGGAAAACGGCAAAATATTGCCTAATTCGATGATATTTTGTTTAAATCACATAGAGGAAAAGGGGATGATAAACGTCAAAATATTGTTAAATTCGATGATTTTTCGTACGAAACAAAATGCAAGAAAACTTGCTTAAAATGCAATATTATGCGACATTCTGAGATTTGAAGGCCAAATGAGATATCGTGATACTACATGAAATAGTATCGAAATATTGGTAAAAATGAATATATTTTCGTAATATCAAACTACATGAATAACGTTAAAAAGTCACTATTTTACCATATTTGAAGATTTTAACTTCAAATCATAGAACGAGGTTTCGTATTATTTAGATCCAAGAAAAGACATATGACAATGTTGTTTCCAATACAAATGATAAAACCAATGTGTTTTCATTAGAATTAACTAAAATGTTCATGATTTTCCGTTTACATTACCGATGGAAGATGTACACGTAAAACCGCTCTAATCCGACTGAAACGTCGATATATGCAATAAAAACAGAACTTCTCCCCTTTTCAATATCTTACTCAGTATTTTAACGAGAAACAAATAGTTGATTGAAAATGAAGTAGTTAAGGTTATTATCTAATCAATTATGTGTTTGCATCATTTTTATCGTATATATAATGAATTATTACCCATAAACTGAAAATTCACAAAAACGTGGAAAACGGTAAAATATTGCCTAATTCGATGATATTTTGTTTAAATCACATAGAAAAAAAGGGGATGATAAACGTCAAAATATTGTTAAATTCGATGATTTTTCGTACG